>NW_010141532.1:17600-70205 GCF_000699245.1 Pterocles gutturalis | reverse complement strand
ATATTTATTCCTTCACTGTGAGTTTGTGTGAGAGAGATCGGATACATGTTACATTTTATGCCATAGAGTTCACTGAAATATTATCAGACTGAACTTAATCAGCTAACCCTTAGCTCATTGACACTACATCTCAAATGTACTCCTTTCACGTTTTCCTTTACTGAATGCAGAGTTTAGGGTTTTTTTAAAGGGTTTTTTTGTGGTTTGTTGGTGGGTTATTTCCCCCCCCTCCCCCCCAAGAGGTACAGGTCATAAAATAGAAGGAGGAGGGGGATGCCTGCCTGTACTGTAGCTTTTCCATATCAGTAGGCTGTGTGATGCAATTGCCAGGGAAAATTCGAAGCTGACGTTCCAAGGTCTTGATCTAGACATGTAGGCAGAGCTCTACGCTCTTGATTTAATTGGGATTGCTTATGTCTTTGGGGATCTGTCCAGACGGGCACCAGTCTGCTATCAGAGAAAAGTCTCTGTTGCATACAGGCAGTTCCCTCATCTTTCTACTTTAATGACATATTTTTTCAAGAAAAATGCTGAATCTTTTCCAATAACTGTGAAAGTGTATTTGAAATAAAAATCTCATTCCTCTGGAGACTTTCCTCACTGATAAATGGACTATTATGCTGTTCAGCCAAAGAAGATATTCATATTTTCCAAAAATTGTAAGAACATATTAGTAACCGATCTTATGTTTTAAATTCCATATTAAGATGGATAAAACATTTTTAAGAAAAGGAAATTACAACAAACCCATATTAGTTATGCATCACTGGGTAAATAAGTGTGTAAAGTTATGCTTGTGTTTAAATGTTTGTAGAATGAAAAATGAATTGCTTTAGGCCTCCTCTGCTAAAATTCAGGGGAACTTTTGACTTGCTCAAAGCCTTCACCCTGAAGCTAACTAGAAATTTTGATAAAGCCTTTCCTAAAGGATGTTTCTAGTCATTAGGATCAAATTGATTGTGAGAGGAAGAAGCAAACACCCAGCCCATGATATCTGACTCAAACCAGAGACTTAACAGCGTTTTCTCCCGTGACTGTTTATTGTGGGGTTATTCTGGGTTGTCTCAGACATTTTAATAGAGGTTCTAAATATTAAAATTTGTATCTGGAGAAAAGAAAACTTGAAAATATTAGTAGGATGGGTAAGTCACCTTCGTCCTGATTCTGCTTCATTTTGTGCTGCTTATTCAGCGCACGGGTGCTTTTCATTTTAGCATAAACTTCAGCGTGCGCAATTTAATTGGTGTTGCATTGCCTCTCGGAGGTAGCACTGTGCTACCGTCCCCATTTTACAGAGGGGAAACAGAATTCCCTTATGAAACTTTTGAAATAAGCCATTGCAGCGTCTAATGTTCTTTAAAACACTACGCTGCGAACTGCGGCGTTTCGGGAGCTGATGCACAGCGTTGTGGAGGTGTGTGCTGCAGGGGCAGGGCTGGTGGTTGTGGGGCAGGACCCTTGTCAGCCTGCCGCTCATCTGTAAGGGTGCCCGCTCAGCAGAACTAACCCCGCTGCTGCTGGGCTGGCTGCAGCTCCCAGCCGGCCTCACCTGCTGCCCGCGATGTGGCTGACCCTTTGCATCTGATGGTTTAGCTGCTCTTCTTATCTCTTTGCGATCAGAGTCTGTAACGTTACAAGGATGAGAGTCCTTTTAACTTAATCGGTTATTTTTATGCAGATAATTTGGTAGAACCAGTAAAAGCAACAGCTCGTGGGGCAGCGCGCCAGATGGAGAGGTGATAGAGAGCAGTTGGTGTTAACACTTGATCAGGTTCAGCGGCACTGGGGTCAGTTGATTGTACTGGTGAATTAACAAAGGTCACAAGAAAAGTCTGTGTCAGGGCCGGGAACTCCTGTGCTGAGGTAGTATCTTAACTGTTTCATGATCTGTTGCTATGTCCCCATTCTTACAGTCCTGAACTATTCCTTCCTCATATTTTAACATCTGTTTAAAATTGATCTGTATTATAGTACATTGAAAAAAGCAAATCAAAGCAAACCCGAAACCAGCAGTTGGAAAATGGGACAGTTTTTCACCTATCAGAATCCTGATTCAGTAACAATAGATTTTTAACTATTTTACGCTTTGCAGTGCTTTTAATTCATTATTATTTGCTTTAATGGGTATAAAATATTTAAAACTTCATGAAATCCTCAAAAACTGAGAAAAGAAATGAAAATACCATCTGTCTCTTTTCATTAACAGGAAACTGTTGACTAGTAAAAGTGCTAAGTTGGATCCATGTTGTAAATTAAGCAAGATAGAACAATGTAAGCAGACTTTTTTTTTTTACCAGTGCCATTGAGCATGGTTGTCCTGAAGTCAGGAAATGTTGATAAAGTTCTGTCAGGTTTGGACTGATATGGAAGACCAAGAGAAGAATCCCTTAGACTTCACTGCAGTATTCATTCAGGTTTTGTTTTGATTTGTTTGTTTGTTGTTTTTTTTAATAATAGTTGCCCACACACTTTGTGCTCTCTGGGGAGTAGAGAGAAAAAGGGAATAAAATTCCAAACAGTGCAACTGTAGGGACAGGAGGGAGGGAATTTAAATTGAGTTGGTGGAGTCATACCGTTTTAGGTAATCTTGACCTAATTAGTCTAATGGAACATAGTCCAGCACTAAGCATCTGTGCTCAGATTTTTCAAAAAGTAAAGATTAAATTTAAAGAGATTAGACAACTTTTTTTTCCCCTCTGCAAGATATTAGCTGTTCAAAAATGACAAAAATGTTCTTAAGCCTCTCTGAAGGAAGGGTGACCAAACAGACTGCCTTTTGTTTAGCGGTGGAGCTTGCTTGCGAGCCACTGCGAGGTGGTGTCCGGTCACTGTGTGCGGGACCCAGAAACATGACTTATCTATCGCCAGTAAAGCGAATCAGGCTGGGGTATTAGCAGGGGGATTAAAAGTCGAAGTTGCTAGTGCAGCAGTGAAAACACTGGCCACCCACAAGGTCTGCTGGAGAGACAAGTTTGTAAAAGCTTTCTCTAAATGAGAGGAAAAATTGGGGCAATGATCTTCCCAGGGCTAATGTAAATGAGCCTTGGATGCGTTATATTAATACTGACCTGGTGTGAAGGTATGGGTAACAGATGCCACTGCCTTTAAACAGCACTGAGGCTTCTGCCTGCTCCTGTGACCTCTGAGAATGAATACAGGTTCCTGAATCTTACCCTTAGCTAGTTTGAGACCCTCATGCACATGCAGACAGGAAATGTTTTAAGCAGTTCTATGGGGAAGGAAGTTCAGGTGCTGATTTTGCATGAGGTATCAGCTGTCTGCTGCCTGGCATGTGATCAGGTCTTACTCTGATGGTTGCTTGTTAATTTTTTGATGTTTCTGTTTAAGGGGATGAAAGCTACTCGTGAGTATGAGGTGCTGTGGGGACTTCAAATGATGATCGTAGTTCTTTACTCCATGTAGGTCACATATGAGGCATTGTCCAGAAACCTTTCCTCCTGTCCTTGGCTGGTGGTCTGTGCGAAATGAGTCTGGCTTTGAACTACCTCTTGATAAACATAACTGTACAGACCCATGGACTTGATGTGCGGT
Organism: Pterocles gutturalis; assembly: GCF_000699245.1. Taxonomy (NCBI): domain Eukaryota; kingdom Metazoa; phylum Chordata; class Aves; order Pterocliformes; family Pteroclidae; genus Pterocles; species Pterocles gutturalis. The sequence goes on along the minus strand of NW_010141532.1, from coordinate 66,653 downwards.
AATCGGCTTCCATAGTGTAGTGATTGCACTGGCCATGAAGGATAAATCGTATTGTTGTTTTATCTTGCCTTTCATTCTCTGCCTTTCTTTTGGTAAGGATATGGCATGACCTTGTGCTCATGGTCTGATGGGCTTCCAGATAAGTGCGGTACTTAGGGTCAGTCTAGCCTGTTGTATATCTGCACACAACTCCTGATTTCTGAGAAATTACAAATGCCTATGGTTAAAAAAATCTTATTCAAAATGATGATGCAAGTTTGAACACGGAGGTATTTTGTATGGAGGTAATGTATCGGATATGGTTTTGGACTTGTTTCATCTTGACATTTTGTAGGTTTTGGAGGGGTTTGAGTAGCTTTTCTGCACAGCTTTGCACCTCCGGGTTCTGACGGGCCAGAAGCAAAATGAGTGTCTCAATTAGCAGCGTTGTTGTTTGCTGAAAATCTAGTGAGAAACCCCTCTTCTCTTGACTTAGCAAATTTTGCTGGACTTGGGAGGATTTAAGTTATCCCAGGTTGCTTTAAGGCTCAGTCATCTAAGATGGAAAGGTTGCGAGACCCTTAACACTGCCCCTGCACTCCCACAAATAAAGCCTCACCCTTGCACCTGTGCCACTTGTGGTCCCTGAAGGTATCTATACAAGAAAATAAGGAATGTTCTCAGCATCTTTATGAAGTCCTGATTCTATCAGTAGGATTTTTTTTTTTTTTGTTAACAAACCCTTTGACTTTGAAGCCTTGCTGAAATACTTCTTGACCTTTACAAGTGAATCGGCGAGACACTAACCATGTGAGGTGGGTCATATGGAACAGATTTAGATACAAACTCATATCATCCTACCAGAGGAATGCAAAGTCTCTCCCGATCCCTTCCACAAAGCTGCGTCATGTGTGTGAGATAAATCCAAGGGACATAAGGGGTTACCAGACAGCCAAAGGACAATAACTTTGCTATCTCAAACAAAACAGACAGCGCTGCTTCGAGATTTCACTCTTAAAGGTGTAGTAACCTTCTCGCTTGACCATTGTGAATTACTAAGTGAGGGTGTCAGGGGTGGAATGAAGAGGGATTTATAGCTGGTTTGAATCTGTGGTGGTCTGGCAAACTGTATAAGGGACTGTATGAGCATGAAGGTGCCTTCGGAAAGCTGCATAAGTTTTTAAGAAGTTAGAAGCAATAAAGAGTTGAACAGTTTTTGGAATCCCAGAGCATCCTGAGAGAAGGTTCCATCAGTTCTTGTTTTACACACACCAGATAATTTCTTCCTGCAGCAAATCTACAAGGGTAACGAGGGCCTTCCTGAGAGCTTGGAGGTGAATTTTCTTCCCCACATCATCACTTGTCAAAATGCTAAAATGTGTGCTGTTTGAATACTCATGTAGGAGAGGTTGCACGAAAGGTGTACGATGCTGAGAAATACAGCTTCCAAGCCTCAGTGAAGTATAAAACAAAGAAAACTGCTCAGGTGTGAAGTACGTGGGGCAGAGGGAACAAGCAAGAGTGGGAGCTATGGAAATGAAGTATCATCCAGTTCAGTGTTTCAGTGACGTGGATCTGCAGGATGTCCATTGTAATAAATGTTGCTCAGTTTGGAGATGTGCTCCTTGCATAACTCCTGTGTACAGTAACCCTGCTGGGTACTCACCCCGACATGGGGCATCTCATCCTTGTTTGTTTTGACGATACTGTATAAAGGTTCTTTGGATTTCAGAAAAATTTTTGAGAAGATGCAGTTATTCTTTTACTTGCACAAAGTCTGTTAATGGGAAGAGCATCTTTTGAACCCTTAGGCAATAGCTGAGCTGATTGGGACATTGTCTTGTTGTCTTGTTTTCTGCATAGCAGGAAAGGTTGACAGTATGCAGACCCTAGTGATTAAGACATTTTTCCCCAGTGAAAAAAGGAAATTACGTCCTCCCTGAGGGAACAGGAGGAGGAGTTACACAACAGAAGACCATTATGGTCATCTTCTGCCGCTCATTTTGATGGAACCCACAAATCCAGCTGACAGAGATTGTGCTTAAGCTTTTGACAGAGACAAAGCTTAAGGCAAACCCATTCTTCAGCATTTTATTGTGACAAACTATAGGTGACTAACTATCTATGCGCTTCCCTGCTCAGTACCATAGTTGTTTTCCTCGACTGGCTTCCCATTGATTTCTAAAGGTAGAGTAGATGCCTGATACCAGTAGCATGTCTAAAAGCTGGGGACTGTGATGCCCAAATTCCATGTAGGCACTGGGTAACAGCTGAAGAGTTCTGAAGGTCTGGGTGTGCAGTGGGTGCTGAGTTCTGTTGGAGATACAGCCATTGGCGTGTCACAGTGGGAACACAGCGCTTGAGCAGTTGGGCTTTTATTGGGACTTTTGAACCCTGGGTGACCTGCTTTTTTGCTGGTGAAACGTAGGAAAATGTGAGCATCAGGCCTGCTGAGACAAACCTTGGCAATTTTAGTTAGAGAGGTGTCAGGCTCTTGACCAACGTCATTCTTCATTCCCTTATTTCAGAGCTTTTTCTTTCAAAGCGCTTTTGCCTTAGGACTCTACAACTCTGACCTCTAGCACCAATATTATACCTTTAATTATGTCTGCTAGACAAATATGTCACCTTCAGCTTGCTTCAGTCGCGGCATGCTATGAATCTCCCTTGGCCAAGGTACTGTAAGGTTCTGGGTTTTGACAATGCTATTAGCAGGGAAGCATTTTAAGCTGTTCATTGTGTAATCATCCCTGTAAGGTGGTGTTTTTCTCTAAATTAATCAGCAGGGCTTGTATTTAATCAGCAATGATACATATATATTTTTTCCTGAGATTACAGACCTCTGTCTCTGTTGCATGGTAAGCTGGATTCTGCAGTTTATCTGATTTGTGGGATTTTAATAAGTTTGGCCTGTGTGTAAGTAAACCTGTGCTTGACCTTGAACATAACAGTAGAAGAGGAGCTATAGCCCCCGTTGGTGTTGCTGACAAAGCAAACAGTTTAAACACAGAAATTAAAATTTTATTTTCTTTTGGTATTTATCCTTTTTCAGTTAAGAAAAATACAGCTTGGGCTACATCTACACCACTCCTCAGATTATTAAAATTCCTATTAAAGAGCAATGAGGATAAAGAGCAAATGGGAAAGAATAGGAATTTTGTTTGCTTGCTGGCACTACAACATAAAACATTATTAAGATGATTTGTTAAATAATAGAAAGGGTTTTTCATTTCCTAATTTTCCAGCTGCAGCTAAAGCTATCTCCTGGCAACCTGCTTCTCATTCCTTAATATTTAGACTTATGGACCAATTTGAGAGTATTTTCTTTCCTGCTATGATTAATGCTTCTATGAAACAATGTCATCGCAAGCCATCTACCTACCTTGTCAGCTTGGCATCAGTCTGGCTGTGCTGTGCTGTAATTTATGGCTTCAGCCAGTAATTTGCAAATCTAATGTTGGGGAGGCTATGAGGATCTGAAATTTGAATGCTTTTTACTGATTTGGTAAATATCTCCTCCATTAGTAAAACAAATGGCACAGGGATCAGACATCATCTCCAAGGCTCAATAAATATTTTATCAGCCATAATGGAAATTGTCAAATTGATCTAATTGTACAATACGTTATCAACAAGATATCAAAGTTGGACATGGCCTCTGCCCTTGTCTATCATTTGCAGGCTTTTGTCTTCGATTGCGACTTCCTGGGAGAAAAGTAGGAAAGTGCAGAGTTCATTGCAAAGTAGTGTGAATAACATACCGAGTGAATATCCATTCAGAAGATAAATTCTGAAGAAATAATTAACTCTCCTCTGCTTGACTATAAAGCAGGACTGCGGAAGGTTCATGTAAATCTCCCAAATGGTAGCTGATATTTTTATGTTGAACCCATACAGATTGGTCTAACGTGTGAAGGCAGATTATCCATCACTGATAACAGCTTTTGAGGTAACGTTCATGGCTTCTTTCCTTCTAGAAGGGGCTGAGTGAATTCAAAAGCAAATTTTAGTTCTCTGGCAGCAGCTTTGGAGATTGTTTAATTAATTTATTTTAAAAAGTTTAGGAGATAAATGACCTAACTTTAGCTAAAATTGAATGTAATTATTACTCTGCTTGAATTCAGTGCAAATGGTCAGTCACAGGAAATCCACATTTGTAAATAATTAAAGCTTTATTTGAATGCCTGATTTTAACAAGATAAAATTGGAAGACTTTGCCATGCTAAAATTCCTGCTTCTGGAGTTGCCTTGTTAAATTTCATCCTATTGAGATGTTTAATACAGCCCTTTTCAGATTTTTTTTTTTTTTTTTTGGCATATGTGTGTGGGAGGGAATCCCATCCACTGATAGAGAAAAAATCCATTTACATAAAAATGATGAGAACAATTTCTCATTTAAGAATGTCCTGAACAGTAAAAGGGGTGTGTGTGAGTTACTCTGTACGTGGGAGGGAGAGGAACGGTGTTGGGGTGCTCTCCAGTTGCCTGGTCCTTGCAGTAGGTGGAACTAGGCAGCCAGTATCCTGAGGGGCTTTGAGGAAACTTGTATCTGATGGTGTAAATTTCTGATATTTCTCAAGGGGGAAAGTCTTGCCATCTTTTTTTTTTTCTGAAATCATTCAGTTTTCAGCCAGCCTGTTAATATTTAATGGCTAGAGACACAGGAAGGTACCTGGGCTGTGCACAGAAATGTTCCACAAAAAAAAGCACATGACTGCCTTGAACTGGTCAACCAATATACAACTTCTTTGCTTGTGTTCATTTTTTTTTCCCAAGTGCCCATTGTCTAGAAGCGATAGGATGCTATCGTGGATCTGTTTCTCTGTGCCTTGGGTTGCTTATTGCAGAAAAGGAGAAGGTCAGTCCTTCACTGCTTCAGTGGGGTTGCAGACGTTGCCTGAGTGCTTGAGATCTTTGAACAAAAGGTGCAGAAGAAGTGGAAGAGTCTTCCTTTCTTTTTCTTGAAATTATTGTTTGGGTCTTAAAATACCCAAACTTCCCAGTGGCTCATGCTGGATAACTGGCTGAAGAATGTCAGCAGAATTTTCATAGTTAGAGAATATTAAACATGTTCCTGGATGCAGCCCCTAGTTATATTTTTCCTTCGATCTCTTGGAGGCCTGGATAGAAGGTCTACACTTGATGTTTTTGGTTTCCTGTCATTTTGAATAAAAATAATGGTAGAGAATGTGGTATCTTAGTGGGAACCTTGAGGAAAAGTAGCTTTAGGTAGCACTGTCTTTGAGTAAATGCTTAAAATTTAAGCTAATAAGCTGCAAACATCCTGTAATGCGTTCTTACTGTTAGCTTGTCGGGTACAGCTACTTTCTGCATTGCTAATAGGGAAAAGGAGTAAATGGGAGTGTGCATGGAATTAGAATCAGTTTCAGGATGTTAATAACTGAGCACAAGTAAGATCATAATATTCATTAAATCGGTGAAGGGTAAAGGGGCTATTTTAACAAAATACAGCAGACAGACAACTAAGATGAAGTTAAGCTTGGGCTTCAATGCAGCCCGTAGCCTCGGGGTTGTTAAGTCAAGAGAGGTTTCTAAACATAAGCCATATGCTTGTTCTTTCTTTCAAATGTTCTTTTAAAGTATATGTTTGGTTTTCCAGCCCTGCACTTGGTCGTTCTGTGTTATGCACAGTAAGCATGTGAGTTATTTAGTGCGGTTTTCTCCAAAGGAGTTCTGGATATGATTTTTGTTGTTGTTTTTTAACAGGATCAGAGCATGAGGAAGTGATAGCTCAATAGATAATATCAAGATCTTGACATTATTAAAATGTTTTAAAATACTGAATTCAGCTCGCTTTAGACTCTGCTCTGTAGCACTGTAGTTAAGAAGTGGATGTAATTCACTTTTTGATTAAGAGGTGACATCTCTAAATATGGTCAGCCAGGGAGCACGCTGTTCCGCGTACCTAGGGGCAGACAGTGAGTGAGAAGGGCCAGGGCAAGCGTGTTACACTGCCACTGGCTGTACGTCAGGAGCCTTCAGACGTCCTCTGTATCAGAACGTACGTCCCAAATCTGTTAATTTCTTTCATATCCTCCATTCTTGGTAGAGGGGTAGAGATGCTTTATAGATTGGGGAGTTAAGAATTTTTTCTCCTCTGTTTCCTGTCCTCCCCTTCTCCCAGTGCTGACTTCCATGAAGATGCACACGTATGACTTTGTGGAGCAGTGAAGGTTTGAGCCATACAAGCCCAATGATGGGTTCTTTTTTTTGGCCTAACTGGGGGGTGACTGGTTCCCAGTTATCTTGCCTTCTGACCATTGCAGTATTTTGTTTCTCTCTAGCCCACATGCACAGAGCAAATAACCATTTTGTTTGAGTGATTCAAGTGATGACAAATGTGTGGGTGTGTGCAAGCCCAGAGTTTAGTGCCGATGATCTACGGCACATCAGTTAACTTTGATGAGAGAGCTATTAATTTTTAATGCAAGGTTTGTGCAGTCCTTCTTTTCTTTGCATCCCTTGCACACTCCCACCTCCAAATAAGCAGACCTAGATTTTTATCTGTAATGGCTCCTGGTGAGAGGAAAAAAAAATGGTTCTTAAGCATTCATTTTCTAGGCCAACAATAACCCTAGCCTAGACAAATAACTCCCTCCTAGTTCCTACGGAGAGAAGTGTTAGACTACACAGACAGTGAGGTCATTCATAGTCACTATTGTTTCTTGATAACCCAATTAAGAAAGTGCAATTTATCTAGCCTGGTTTCCATTTAATTATCTAATTTGTCTGAGCGAGTCGGACTAGCTATCTCCTCTGCACTCTGGGGTTGCTATCACACTCAGGACTTGTTCCTGCAGCCTGCTCCCCAGGTGCTTTTCATTCATTTGACCTATAGTCATAGACAGTTATAAATCAGGAAGGTAGAAGGAGCCATCACATTGCTTTCCCTTACTTTATCATGAGGGGGGAAATGTGTGCGCTAGATGGAGAGTCACAGTGCTATTGCCCTCTTGCTAATCTAAAACCAAACTTTAATAAAGATATTTTATAGTCTTCCATTTAGAACTAAAGATGGCTTGAAAAAAAAGGTTTGTGTGTGGGAGAAAAAATTGTCAATGTGGATGTTCCACAGCAAAGGGTCAAACCCACAACAGTAATTTCCAATGGATAAATTATTAATAACTCTATATCACTGTTATTAACACGCTCTAATGAATGTTGTGTTTGTAAATACTGTCTTTGCTGTGACTGTCACTGCTGGCAAATGCGCTTCTGGAGATACCGATCAGAAGCAGAGGATACAGGGCAGGTGCTGTTGTGCCTGCTGTTATTTGGGGTTCAGTCCTCTTTGAAAGGTCCACTCACAAATGTTATGCTAGATATGCTGCAGACATTTATCAGGGATAATAACGGCCTCAGAGATTCTAGTCTGGTTGGAGTGCAGATCTACTGGCCAGAAAGACGTCTCTGGAGGCTTCTGGGCTTAATGCAGTGAAAAGGAGCAGCCTGAAAATTCGGCTTTGTGGGGATTAGAGAATATTTCAGGTGTTCCCTGTTGTCGTGTTGACTTGCAAGTATAGCAGCAATGATCTTGTTTCCATTGTTTTCTGATTTTTGGAAGCCAGGGGCACCCGCCCTTCCTAATGCTGTGGGGGGTGTGGGTTTTCTTTTTTTCCGCAGTTGTTTGAGCTGCTGGTGTTTCTGAAGAGGTGTGTTCCGTGCTACTTGAAGTTAACCATGAACTGTGCTATCTGCTGATAGCGCGGAGGTTTTGTTTGCTTTGCTCCAGTCCTGTGCAGTCCAAGCAGGTGGACAAATACCTGAGAAGGGTTTGGCTTTGTTTGTGTTGTGTTGTGTGCGGGTTTCTTCCTCTGGCCTCTCCACCCGTTAACCCTGTAGCAGAAGCACTCTTGCACTTCCAGGTGTGCATGTTTTGTTATGTTTAGAGAAGAGTTTAACAGTGTAATCAGAAACTTGGGTGCTCTCTGTGTGTTTCCAGCAAATCACTGAACACTGGCTAACGAGTTAGTCTAAGGCCCAGGGAGGAGCTATTTGGATTTATCTGATACATTGACAAACGAGCGTCTCATGCCATGTTTGTAGGGTGTTATAATTCAGCAGAATTGTATGGTATGATTGTGGGTGATCTGCTCGCTGTTTAACAGGGATTATCGCATCACATGGCTTGTACAACAGATTGGGAAACAGCTCTTGAAAAGTTTCTGAATGTGCTGATTTTGTGTTCTATATTCTGAAATACTTATGTGTTCAGCGTATTGTTAAAATAATGATTATAATGCACTGATAACCCATTTCATCCCTAAAGGGCGGATCACCAGGGTGCTGCCGTCATGCAGGCACGGCGAGCTATGTCTGTCCTGGGTTCATGCCAATATTGAGATGATTGTATTTAAAGCCCTGTCCTGTTGCCATCCCATCGTGTGTTGACTCTCCAGTGCCTGACGGTGTGACAATAATGGAGTTTTTCTAAAGCTTTAATTCCTGAAACTGATTCCATTACTAAACACGTAGAATGGCAAATACATCTCAGCTCTCACTTAGAACATCTTTGGCTATTTCTTAGACCCTGGAGGGGTGTGTGTGTGCTTCTCTGATTGGGATGTGTCTCCAAGGATAGAGAGGGCCGAGCTTCCTCTTCTACTTCTGACCTCATATCTGAAACACGTTTCCATCGGTAAGGTTTTTAATACAGAGAGTGCTAATTTCCCGTACACCCAAGGAGTGAATGGGGATGTGGTTGCAGATTGAGTGTAACATCCCCAGTATCTTGTCGTCATTGTGGGGACACTCCAGAGGGCCTGGGTGTTTAAGTTGTCTACCTGGTCGTCTCTGAACATCATTGCTACTAATGCATGCTATTAACAATTCAGTTGCCTTCCTTCCACGAGCTGGGAAGGATGTTATGTGCCTTCAAGCTCCTGTGCCTATTAGTCTTTTCCAAGAGAAATATCAGTTAGTTCACTGTAAAATGTGGAGAATTAAAGGCAAGACAAAGCACTGCAGTGGAAATTGCTCCAGTAATATTGACTAAGAGTTTTTTGTTCACATATGAAGAATGGGATTAGGTGGTTTGATCCTGACACAGGTTTTGCCCAGCAGGATAAAACCTTCTTGTTGGGTTCATAATCCCTTGCAGTTGGTGCCAGAAATAATGAATTTGCCTAGTGTGTGTTAGAGGAGAAGCAGGCTTACAAGTCACAAGTAGTCATATATCTTCTACTCACTATTTGCTTCATCCTTTCATGCCTTCAGCGTGATATTTCTTGGAACTTTTCCTCTGGCTGAATAGGAGGATGGCTGGTGGTTGTCTGTGAATTTGATGCAGTCCAACTCTCTTCTCACGGGCAGAAGTACCTTTGCCACCTGAATCAGGTGCCCTGCTCTCTAGTGTACCATTTCACATAGATTTGTGACCTCTATCTGTCCTGGAAACCATGCTGTCCAAAAAATTCATAGGAGTTTAGTATTGGAGTGTACCTGCAATGAAATAATGAAAAGGTTGGCTTTTCTGCACCTGTAGTTTGAGTTGTGCTTCACAGAATAATATTCTCTTGAGTGCTTGGCTGAATGCCAGGAATTTGGAAAAATGTTTGTAAATCCTGCAAGCTTCACATATTTCTCCTGAATGATTATTAGGTCAAATATTTATTCAGTGAAAAGACAACAGTCATTATTTGTTACTCTCCTGTTTTGAAGTGTTGGCTGTCCAGTTGGGTGCTGTTTTGCACTAGTGCCCTTGGCTTGCAGGAGGAAACCGTAACAGCACGGAGCTGCAGGGAGCTGTTTGAGAAAGCCGTGAGCTGAGCGTGGTTACTCCAGCCATTTAGCAGATACTTAAAAATCAAACACATTCAGAGAAAACACAATCTGCTAGCAGAGTTAGAGGCTGTTTATAATGAGGATAATCTCTACCCATATGAATGCACAGTGGATTTCGGGTCCAAAGGCAGAGGACCTGTGATTCTGTGATTATGATTCTGTGACCTACTCGTCGTGTCACTCATCATCACTCATCATGTCCATGACATGTTGCAAGGTTGTTTTTTAGATTATTGGGGGATGACATCTTGCAGGTTATCCATAATACTTAAGCAATTGTTAATTCAGAGAGTCCAAGAGTAGATTTTTGGGTTTTGCTGGCTGTGCAGAAGTTGCTGAATTACCCTCAGTTTGCATCATATTTAATCCTTCTCCCCCTGCTCTCCCTCCCCCGTTATTCTGAGGAACCACAAAAGTCAAGTCTGCATCCTTTTTTATGGCAAAACGCCTGAGAAGGATCCTGTGCTCATTTCCATTATGATAAAAGACAAAACAACTAAATTAAATTGGAAGCAATCTCTACATTACACAAGTCTGCATACTCCAAAATTCTCAAAACAAAAGAGGTGCGGGGGAAGCCAATCACCATCGGAAAGGAGGAAAAAAGTGTCTCTGGACTAGAACTTTTACTGTTTCTGAACTCAGAACTGAAATATTTTAACTCCTGCACAATCAGAGCCATTTAAGTTGCAGAATGCAAAGTCAGGAAGGTTGCACCGAATCTGGATGTTACCCGAATTTTGTGCTGTTAAAAAATTACATAATTTCAGAGCAAATATGCCCGTAGTGTATGTCGGTGACTTTGCTGCAGTGGGATCGTCTGAAGCTGCAGTTTGCACGTGTTCACCAGGGAGATGTGTTAGCCAGCTAGAGGAAAAATGTGCTAGTGACTTGGCAGTGTAAAAATGCAGAGGAAATCCAAACTGTCTTCTAGCACTCGGATTCTTTTTTTCCCCTTAAAAAAAAAAATAGTTTAAACTTTGAAAGACTAGACTGTTATTTGTTATGGTTAAATTGGCCACTGACCCACTGGCATAGAACACAATCTTTTGCAAAAACTTGTTGCTAGATTTTATTTCATTGGAAATGGAGGAATGGAAAAGTTAACTGATCGAGTATCTTGCCTCATCCAATTTAATTATTTTAAGCAAAAAAAAAAAAAAAAAAAGGTGGTTGTGGGGTGGGGGGGAATTCCTTGGAGCTCAAGTCACAATGTTATTATCAATTCAAATTCAGTGAGCTTTTCTGTCCCTCGACTCTGAATGGAACCTGATCTTATGAAACAGAGATGCTTTACCTGATTCTGTGTGTCTGTGCGCATACGTGCACTGAAAATTGTTGCTAATACTTTTAGCCTTCTTTAATCTTTGTCAGAAATAGATGGAATAATGCGCATTATTTTTTAATTTATCTTATGTTATTGTTCTACATTAAAATAATAATTATTTGCATTTGTATAGGTTTGGAGTGAACTTTCAGCCTTTTCAAAGATCAGAGATGTTCTTTGTTGTCTCCTTGTGAATTAAATTTTCAAAAGGAACACAGGAATATCAGGTCACACTATGCCGCATCCTTAAGCACATTGTTAGTGAAAACCTTGGCCAAGATGATACCCATAATCTTTGAGGAACTTTAAAGCTTAGTGCTCAGAAAAGGGGAACTTTTGTTAAACTACCGACTGGATGAGATGCTTCCAGGAAACACGCTCAGCACTTTGCAGGATCGTTCCTCTTCTGGTTCCGAGCACTGCATGAATCAGGACAAGAACTCGTTTCTGCTCGTATTAAGGGTGACCTGAGTGCCTGCCACAGGGATCCTTGGCAGTAGGGTTCAGCTATTTATGGAGCCCAGTGTGAGCCCCAACAGCGAAAAAGAAAAATGATTTTGGGGCAAAGGCTTTACAATAGGATTTAGTAAAAGCAAAGATAGTTTCCTAGCCCTCGCTAAATCATCTTGGCCAGATCACTTTGTAGTTTCTCACCTGTACCACTGGGATAAAAATTCTGTGTTTTTCTGTTTGTTCAGGTCTACAGTTTTTTGGGCACAGATCTTGTGTAGCAGTTGTCTCTGTAGCATCTAGCACAAACAAGCTGGTCTTTGTCTCAGTGTCAGCCTGTATAAATGACATCACTGCACGCACACGCTGTAGTTTGAACTGGGGCTAGGTGCAGGCGTTTGAGGACAAACCCTAGCCCCTATAATGTATATGCAGATACGTGTAGGATACCCAGAAAATCTCATGGGCCTGCAGTTCTGAATTTTCCTCCCTGGTTACAGCTGTCAATGTCACCAAAAATTAGCACAGTGTGAGGAGCTTGGCTTCCTCTTCTGTTTTAGCTGTAAGTGGTATGAGCGGCTGTTTGCAGAAAAACACTGAATTTAGAATTTGAGGGTTGGCAGGTAATAATTCACCTTTCTGGGTTTCTCAGGAAGCATTTTTTTGCCCTGCATCTTATTGTTTTTAACACATCTTGAATTATCCAGGATGGGATCAGAGGTAAATGGTGCAGGGATTACAAACCAAATTGAGAAAAACTTTGTTATTTCTGCAGACTTTCCCGTTGGAGATGACTACAATAAAAAAATATTTCTGCAGAAGTGATGTAATCCCATAAGAAGTTTGTGATGAAAGTGCAATTTACCTTTTTTTTTTTTTTTAAATAAAAGGGGGTAAAAGTATTTGTATTTGGAAAAATAAGTCTTGTTTTTTAAAAGCATTTCAAACAAACCGTGAGAATTCCAAGTTCTGTTGATAGACACTGTAGTTACCTGGCTATGTCTCCCTCGTGACTGATAAGTTGGGGCTTTATTTTGATAATGTACCAGTGGTGAGATAACTGAGACAAAAGAGGGGCTTTCTCCCGTTACAGAAGTGGCTACCCTCAGGTGAAGCAACTCAGTTGTTCATAAATTGACCCATTGACCTTCTAATCACTGACAAATTATCCACTGCTTTATTCTGCAGTCTTCATTATGCACTGTTATTAAACAGACTAATTTTTTTTTATTAGGACAGGATCACTGAGGTGCAATAATGACCCTTTTCATCAACTGCAGTGAGGGGTTACGGAAGTATTTCTGTGATTTTTTTTTTTTTTAAACATACATTTTAGTGTATTGCAATGGTTGCTGTGGCAGTTTTTCAGCCGTTTGTGATGCGGAGAGTGACACTGAGGGCTTTCACGTGTTGTGTTATTTTATAAAATGTTAATGTGCTAAGAGCTGAAGGGCCTATAGAGGAGAAGCCTTCATACAAACTATCCCCTGTCCCAGAAATAAGAAAATCACGCAGGTTACTTCTGCGGCCCTTCCTCCTCCTGCAGCGATGGAATTTGGGCTGGTTTTGTGTGTGTTGCTGAACGCGGTTAAACTCTTCCCATGTAGACCTGCTGCCCCAAAGTGAGCTGAGCCCTGGGCTGGAGCTGCCTGCTGCGGTTCCTGTGCCGACACCAGGGCTTTGCACAGGTGAAGGTGCTTCTACAGAGGGAGGTTTGTACACCGGGAAAACCCCAACGTGAGTGACCTCTCCAGCCGCTGATTGACAGAATAGTCAGAAGCCTAGGTCCACAGCAGACTTGAAGTAAGTCTGAAAGGAAAAAAGCAGGAAATACATTTTGCCTAAAATAACAGAGATAACTTGATGTTGCTTGCATGATATTTTTTAACGCTTCCCATCGGTCTTTTCACTAAAGCGTTTCCAGTTTTTCAAAGGATTTATTGTGAAGGGATAGGGAGCATGGGGGAGGGCAAACAAATTAGGGGTTTAAAATTACTATTAAGTATCTTATTTTCAACCCCCTTGACTGAGATCCTCAGTTCAGAAGGGAAGAAATCAATGAACCATAGTCTACATTTTGAAAGAGAACTAGTGAGCTTGAATTTCCAATATTGAACATCTTAAAGAAACCCAATTTTTCAGAAAGCTGCAAGTACCTGTATTCTACACAGACATTTTCTTTGTGATGTTTCTAATAGGGCAGAAAAGCTGGGACATCCGAAATCAGTCTTGAAAGCTTAAAACAGTACGTTTGAGAAGCATTTGTTGCCCAATGTCCTTTCAGCTATAAAGGGATGGAATTTTTTGTACTTCATAATGTATGAGCTAAAAAAATCCAAATCTAACTCTCCCCAAAATGTATTTTAAAAGTTAATGATTAGGAGTAGTTACCAACACCACTGAGTGAACAAATAGATCAAGTCAGAATGTAGCTTTTGAGAAGCTTAGTATTTGATCTTTTTCCTCCTCCTTTGTGCTTGTTTGGATTCTTTTGACTCTGAGCTGCGTCATCAGGAGCAGAAGCAGAACTATTGTGTGCTCAGAGGGGGTACGTTCAGTATGTCCTGTGCATAAAATCAAAGAATTTCACAAATTACCATGCAAACCTTCTCTGACCTTTCAAAACAAAATTTCCACTGTTCTGGGGTCTGCTTTTCACCAACTGTGCTGGTCCTTCTTTAGTCTCTGTTATTGTTGGCGTTAGAAAGCCTCAATTTGTGATGTAGAGCCTCAGAGGAACAACCAGGCACCAGGTAGAGAAATGGAAACGGGGCTCAGGGAGAACCTGTAGCACAAATACTCTGAGAAAGCGTTCTTCTTTTGAAGGACAAAGTGCAAGAACCTTTCAGTCTGAGTTTGTTGCTAAGCCCTTTAAAACGAAGAGATTAACTTTTTTTGTCAATGGGAGCAGGAGTAGGTGCTCAGTCTATATTGCTGTGATGCTTACATGGCTGTATGTTTAAACCCTGCATTTTCAAACACGGTCTCAAGTGCCTGGACCCGCAGTGGTGCAGAGAACAGAACAGAAAGCTCTCCTTGTGTACGTTCCGGTTGTGTGTTCGTTCCAGTGCTGCTCATCCTTCCTGTCTGCTGAGGGGCTCAGGCTTTCCTTTCGGCATGTAGAGAGAGAATCCCGATGAAATCATTGCGATCTTATGTTTCATCAGTGTCTGTAGGGCTGAGCTTCATCAGAGCAACATCTAATCTCTGAGAAGACTGTCGGTGAAAGAGCACAAAACAAGACTTGATTTCTTGAGTAGATGAACTGCAGATAATTCAGTCAATTGCAGCGTAAGAAATGAACCGGCGATAAATTTTTGCAAATGGGTGGGTATTTTTTAAGCCACTGGTAGGTGTAAACTATGGGTATTTTAGTCCTGAGTCTTTTGTTGCAAGATTTAAAAAAAAAAAGCAGAATGGAAGGCTTGGGTTTGCATGACGGGAGCTATACGGAGATTGTGTCTGGTGATTAGCATCTCTCACAAAAAGTACTCTCAGTCCAGGTTCACAGAATTATTTCCCTGTTATCTTTGTTGTCGATGGCATGATTGTATACAGCTTTCCACAGAAGTGTTCTGTTATTTTGGAGTAAAAGGGACCTGTTGTATTGTTTAAAACGCACTTGTTCCCGTTCTGAGTACTTTCCATCTGTTTTCCTATTTCCTTCCTCCTGATAGCAGCAGCATTTCCTCCCCTTCTTCTCCTGGAGGGGTGGAGAGGGAGATTCTGTGCAGAGCCTTGCTTAGCTCTGTGTTCTAGGATATTGCCCGAGATTGAAGCCCCGTCTTTGGGAAAAGAAAAGGGCAAAGAGGGGAGAAGGAATAATTTTTGTTGGTTTGTTTCAAAGGCTTTTGGAGAAAGTGTTATGGAAGGCTTCACACAAAGGGAGCCAGGACGGAGCAGGATCACCGTTTTTGGTACCTAAGAACTTGTGGGTGGCCCGTGTGGTACAAGTTTGGGCCCTAGGCCAGGTCACGGTGAATTAAGGGCCCACAACAGAAGAACCCTTCTTCAGCAGGTGCTAATTTCTTCTCCCATCCCCACACACACTTCTCTTTGCAGTGCCAGTGCGTGGCTGAACGTGCCGAGCTGGCAGAGGAGGAGCATTTATTCCGCTCACTCCTGATCCGGGGTTCCTTCCCTGCCCCTCCGTGGGACCTGGAGAATAATCCACGCTTGAGGCACACTGGTCGTCTTTCTGCTCATGCTGCGTCCGCTCTGAGATAGGCAGAACTCGTCCAGGCCATCAGGCACCTCTTGTCTGTGTTAAATAAAAGCAAAGAAAGGAATTAAGAAGAGAAGATGAAAGAGAAGCAGATTTCCCAGAAAAGCGCCTGGGAGACTGAGCATCACCAGGCGCTGGAAGGGGGCTCTGTGTTCGCCTGACCCCCAGCTGCCGATAACGGTTCTTATGTAACCTTGTCTTCCCCTCAGAGCTGGATGCTATAATGGATTTCTTTAAATTAATAATGCGTAAAAGGAGATTTACACCGCAGTGCTAAAATATTGTCTTTGCCTTTTATTCATGCATTTGTCACTGTAATCTCTAATAGAGGTGTTCAGTGGGGGGATAAATAATGAAGGGTAAAAAACTCTGTCATAATCCAGAACCATTTGCAAATTCATCACCAATATTCTATTGGAAGCAGAGACAGAGGGAAATGAAAAATATATAGTGGTGCTAATATATCTCACCGATTTTCATCTCCCGTTTATTCAGAGAACCTACTTTGAGCTATGATAGAATGTGAATCCTAGAAATTGCCATTCCTTTTTAAAGATGAGTCTGAGGCTGCTGCTGAGCCTCTCCAGCAACAGATTAGATATAGTCAACGAATACTAAGTTAATGTGCTTTATAGTCAGACATTATACACTTGCCTTGCGTTTTTTGATTAATTAGGGTTTAAGTTATTGTGTACAAAATAGGAAGTTGTAGCAATTCTTTAGCATTTAAGCTGTTGTGAAAGCTTTTTAAGACGTTTAAAAAGGCAAGAAAATAAAAGCAAATATTTTAAAAGTAGAAATCCTGCTTTTTTTTTTCATTCATTATTAAAAGGAAGGATGACTGAAGTAAGTTAGAAGAGCCATCCTGAAATGCAATTTCTCGTGACGTTCAGATTCCTTTAACCTTCATAAAAAATGTTGCAACTCCAGAATTTTGAAATTGTGGTCAAAAGAAAATGTGTTATTGCAAAAGAGCTTCTCTTGTCCTATTGCCTGAGCATCGGAGCCTAAGAATTGTTACAAAATTTAGAGGATAAAGTCTCTTTCTTTGCAGATGATGTGTGCTATTGTAGGGGGGTTGTTTGGGTAGTGTTGGGATATAGCATAGCATGCTTGTACATGAGGTTAAAACTCAACACAGCCCTTTTCAAACCGTTCACTGGAGCCTTTATGATTGCCCTGGTACCGAACTGGGCAGTTTGATCGAACCCAAATTGGCTTCACCGGTGTTCTAGCATCCAGACTGGTGAGCCGCGAAGGAACCGAGAGGACAGCTCGGTTGGTCGGAGGGTTTCCCTGGACAGAACAGGTTGGTAGGAGGGTTTCCCTGGACAGAACAGCTCGGTTGGTGGGAGGGTTTCCTTCTCAGCAGTGTTGTCACACTCTGATCTCTCAGCAAAGACCGGGCTGTGTTTTTACTGACTTATTGGATGATTCTACGGCAGCAGCACTGCACCTGGTGTATAGCAGTGGAAGATGTTTCAGGGCATGCAGGGTTCGGGTCTGACATTTATCCTAAGGCAGTGACATTGTGTTTGGTAGCCTGTGAGTTTACAAGTGCCTGGACTCGGTGGGATCTGCTGCTCCACGTGAGTGCTCCCTGCTGCCGAGCCCGGACTCGGTTAGAACCAGTGAGCAGAGTGAAAACAGAATGTAGTAGCGCTCTGAAAAGGGGGAGAAGATGAAATATATCACAAGATAATAAGAAAATAAACCATTAAAAGTCTCTGTTTCCTATTATCATGTGGTTTTATGTTAATGAAGTTGTTCCAGGCCTGTTTGAGTTTAACTCAAGCAGGGGAATATGAGTAATATGAAAAATATGTGGGGATGAAGACCCTAAGTTAAAAAGTCTGTGAAACACTTAATGTTTTCATTCACCATGCATTTCAGAAGAAGATATAAAGCAGCCAGAAAGTGGTACGGAAAAAACATTAAGCACCAGATTTTCCTTTTTGTGATCTCTGTGTTTACAAAAGCAGGGCAAACTTGACACGGATGCTAGTGTGGACAACCGTGGAGATGATCAAGTTCAGATTCATTTACTCAGTTTACCCATTGTAACGTAAATGTCTTGATGAATCTTAGAATTACAGAAAAGATGCCATGGGTGATAAATAGTCATCTCTGTATAGGGTATCTGTCCAGATTTAAATAGTGGTGAGTTTTTTCAAACAGATAATTGATTTATAAAAGAAAAATAAAGTATTGGAGGTAGAATTTGGAAAGCAGCTTCAATCAGAAAAAATGGAAAATCATGCAAATGTCCAAACAGAGACTTGAATACTTTTTAATAGTGTTTTATTTCAGCTAAAAAATTTAGCTCTGACCTGAAATGACCTAGATTTAAAAGAGGAAAAGAGAAAGCATGTAAAAGGACTAAGATGTCCCAGATTTAGAAAAACAGATTCCATTGTGAATTAAGTTGATCTAAATTTTAAAATTTTTTTTCAGTTAATTGAAAGCCTTGGAAAAAATCTGCTGTCATTTAATATGCACTGAGCTCTTTAAATGAAATTTTGCTTTGAGAATGAACTAAAACCATCATGATCTGGGATGGCAAGGATCACATCCAGGAACTGGCTGGAAGAGGTTTCCTAACTTCATCTTGTGAGGCAGCAGCAGCAGCATGCTTTTACAGCTTTGATCATTTACTGGCTGTGAACATCCTCTTGAAAGGGGTGGAGTGGGAGTGGCCGGGAAGGGAAAGTGAAAGGAAAGGCTTAGCTCCTAACGAGGTGTGGAGCTGGAGTCTGATGAAGTTTGGTGCTGAGCAACCTATGTTTAAACACGGAAAACATACAGAAGATATAAAAAAATTAAGTGTTATTTATTGATTTTTTTTAAAAAGATTGTTTACAGGGTATAGAGCTTTCTGGAGCATCTGGGAAGAGGTTTTTTTGGTTTTGTTGTTATGGGTGGATTGTGTTATTAATAGGCCACATTATAAGACAGTAACTGTATTTAGTTCTAAATAAAAATAAAATGCTAGTTTTGATTGGGATATTTTCAGTGCATCTGCATTTTTTCCTGAAAAATAAACAGTGAAAAATAACAGTCATTTAGACACCTGATTGAGAGCATAAGAAATTTTCCTCTTAAAGAGAAAGCTTTAAGTTCCCTTCGGTAACAGTTAGTATTTCAAACAGTGTGGGACTACTGCTGGCCAGTCAGAAGCAAAATGTAAAAATATTTTTATCTTAAATATTTTTCTTAATAATAGCTTCAAAGGCAGAAAAATTGCTTGTTCAACTGCAGTTGACGGTTGTATGCTGTGGCCTGGCAAAGTCCAAGCTGTAGGGAAGAGGAGACCGTGCATTTGGTGGTGGTGCTGGGCAGCCTGGAATGTGAATCATTTTGCCGTGGTACGTGGCTGAACAAAAATATTTCTAGCAGGAGTAATACAGGAGGAAGAAATGTTGTGTCATGTAGATCTACATGTAGAGATCTCTCCAGGACTAAGAGTTGTGCCAACCTTTACAGTGAATCCTTCCGGATTTAACTATCAAGTCTCAGGTAAAATCTTCATGATCAATAGTGGAGAGTGGAACTAGCCTGCGTGCCGGTGGGCTGAAAATGTGGTGGAGCGGAGAGGCAACCACCAGGAAATGGGAGGCTGGAGAGACTCCTGGGGTAGATCTGTAGGAGTGGGTGTAGTGAGGCTGTGTTTCATTACCCATCTCTTTCCTTCCTGCCCTCTAGCAGCTGGCTCTCTAGGTGAGCAAAGGGGTCGGACAGGGAGGGAGGAAGGGCTCCTGCCTGAGCGAGGTGGATGCTGGAGGCTGCCCTGGAGCCACGCTTTTGAAATCATCTTTAAAACCTGGCTGGACTGGATGACACTGCTGAGCTGGTCCTGAAACGGATCATTCCAGATTACAGGTGTTCCATGCCACACACATTTTAGGTAGAATGCTGCTTATTAGTGTTAATGCTATTTTTGCATCCAATGTGAGTTTTTAATAAATGAAAGCTAGTGGAGTGTATTGTGCGTAAGGCCCCAGGATCCTCTGCTGATCCAAAGGGGTGAACAGGCTGCTGTAGAACCGGGGTTAGTGGTTTGCACCTAGACCGGGTCTTGTTCCTGCTTTGATATTTAAATTTGTAGAAGTTATAAATGGGACACAATAGCTTCAGGGTGGAAGAGTATAAAATTGGCACAAGGTGGGTACTTGGTGCTGTCAGCGGTGCAGGGGAAATGGCAGCAGATGGGATCCCGTATAGCCCCTGGTTATTACTGCACCTCAGTTGCAGCATTAAACAGGAATATCACCTTGCCTTCTGTTTTGCTGAAATGAATTAACTGACAGGAAATCATGGATTTCCGAACCCGTCTTTCCTTACGACATTCCTCCCTGCAAAAGGAGAATTAAACCGGTGAAAGTGAGTAACAAGAAACAGGTTCTAAAATGATTCTGGATGGTAAAAGTGAAACATCATCAACCTGTTCAGTAGCAGTTCCACTGCTTTTAAAAAAGGGTTTGAGAGAAAGATAAACTGTGACTGAGGGAGTTGAGAGTGCGGAGAATTGATCAGTAGCTGGTGGGCTGCAGTGGAGGCACAATGTCTGTTAGAGGGGGTAATACGCTGCGAACACCCTGCCACTGCTCCATGCAGGGTGTTGCAGCAGCCCTAGTTACGGCGTTTTGCTGTCTCTGGTTTCATAAGTGGGGGGGAGAATCTACTGACCACTTCTGAAAATTCTCCGTTAAATCCCTTATTAGGTCATGAGTGGAAAAAAAACCAGTAAAAACTTTTGAAAGAGATTTTTTGAATTCTCACCATGGTTTTATTATCTTCATAACTTTCAATGGTCTTACTGTTGGAACCGCTTTAGTGGGAGTTACGAACTGATGGGACAGGACAAGACTGAAAGAATGCACTTTCTTTGCCACTGCTTGTACAGTACAGCAGGAACATTCAAAACTATTGCAAAGATTCATTCTTTTCCCTGTTCTTTTGCTGCCGCAGAGCATGTGTAAGTCTCTTTCCTCGTGCATTTGTACAGGAACTGACTTTTTGGCTTTCTGCTGACACTGCTTTTCAATTTAAAAATTGCAATCAGATACATGTTTTGTTTGTGATTACTGCAGCACAGTCATAAAGAGCAAAAAGACCGTGCTATTAAAAAAAAAATTAAAAAAATTGTAGTGGTTGGGTTTGGTTTGTATCTTTTCTAGATATTTTGCACAGTGCTCAGAAACTTGAAATTAGAAGCCACGTTAGAGCAAAAGAATGGGGGCTATATGCTGGGAAGCGCTGTGTGTTACACTGGCAGTTTCTTGCAGTGTTTCCAGGCACAAGTGGCTGGTGCTCTAGACTCTGGAAGCCAAAACCTTTCAGAGACCCTTATTTTGGAAACAGGATAGGAGGATTCATTCAATTCCCTAGGAAATTACTTGAAATCTTCAAGGGGAGAGAGGAGAGGCCTTTGGGAATACGCTTTGATCAAACCGTGTTTCTGGGAATTTCCAAAATTGGCCCCTGCAGAGTGCTGCTGATTTGAGAGGTTGCCATTCCTGCCTTCTCTTTCTCTCCCTCTCGGAAGTTACAGGAGGGATGGCAGCACTGGTGATGGATGTTCTTCTCATCCAAAGCATTACCTTATATACCAGCAGGACTTTCAGTCTCTCTTAGTCCACCGCTCGTTTGGAGGTTTGCTGTACCCTAGTCAAAGGCTGTGGAATAGGCTCCCTGAACCACCCAGACAATTAAAAAGAAATTAATACGTGGTGCTTAGTGGCAGCACTTTTGAGTTGCATTGGGTGACTCGAGTTTCTCCTTCTTTCCTCCTCCTCTTAGCACCTTTGTGCCTTCCTCAGTTTTCGAGTGTGGCTTGCTTCTGCTCCACTGTTACTACCTGGTTTCTCTTTCTCTATCCCTTTTTTCCCTGCCTCAGCAGCTTAAAAAAAAAAAAATCCTTTCTTTCCTAGCCCTGTGGCTGTGCTCTCCTTTCCTCTGCTCGTGTCCCAGAGCCGTGCTCGGGTCAGCAGCAAGCTAACGCTTTTGTCAGCGTGATTAATAGCGCTGTGGATTGTCGTTAATTCACTGGCTAATGACTGCAACTCTGGCCGCTCCTGGAGTAATCGGGTGATGTATGTGGGGAGCGCGCACCTCATGGCAGAGGTGAAAATCATTTCGACAAGTCAAATATTGTCACAGGGAACAAATGGCTCTCCCTGTTAATAAAAATTAATGAATTTTTTTTACCACTGGCCTGCTAAATGAAGTTGTGGAGGGGACAAGCTCGGTGGAATCAAGCACTTTATTTGATGGTTAAAACTATAAACATCTTTATTATGGTCGTGATAGGATGTGGCAAGTGTTGTTGGGGATTTTGTTTGTGTTCTAAAGAGGTTTGTTCAGATGCACAGAGGCTTTCTGAAAGTTTGTGTCTGTGTTTGCATCGGGAGGGAGAACCGTGAGCAAACAAAAGAGGTTTGGTCTGATCTAGTGGGGATGAATGTTTAATATTAGTAAATAGTCGATCCCTCCCTCCTTCCCTTCATTCTTTCAGGGATGTGTCCAGAGTGCCCTGGCCGCTCTTGGGCACAGAACTTTGGCAAAGCCACCTCGCCGTGCTTGCCGAGTGCTGCTGGCTAGCTTCTGCCTTTCTAGCCAGTCCTTGCCCAGTAAAGCCCCAGTTACACCAGTGCTCGAATTGCTGCTGACACTTGCTACCGCCCTGGGCATGGAGTGGTCCTTGGGGAGAAGGTGTCCTTGTCCCTGGTGGCTTTGGAGACTGGGCTGGAGAACGAGGTGAGAGAGCAGAAGGGACATGGCAAGGGCAGCATCCTTGAAGAAGCCAGCAGAATTTTTTGGCACTGTGGCAGGAACGGTGCTTGGTTAACGAGTGAGCTGCACCTCACAGGTAGTTAGGAAAGAGTTGGGCTGGGTTTCCTGAGGACTTTGGATTCGGTCTGTGCTGATGAGAAGTGCTGGGTCCTGTCAGTGAGGTCACTGCCGTATAGGTGCCATCTCTAGGGCACAGGACTCTTACAGAATGCAAGGTGCAGCCCACCAGGGGACACGGTGTGAGTCCTCGTGGCGTTGGTTTTCAGAGCTGCTGTGGACAGATGCACTCTTACAGAAATGACCGGGAAGCTCTGACCAACTCCTTTTTCCTTGCATTAGCTGCAGTTTTTACACTCTTGCCAAGCTGACTGAGGAAGGACCATTTGGAAATCCTGGTCCTAAGTAGAAAACAAATGTCAAATAACTCTGCTATAAGGCCTTATTTGTTTCATCAAATACGGATGGGAAATCTTCTTCAGGCAATTGCACCGTTCTAACGTCATGTGTATGAAAAAAATACCACTTGACCTGTCAGAGATCTTTAACGTTTTCCACGTTATCATATATTTGGCTATTTACGGAGCAGAAAAGCAGAGGGATTAGAGAAGGAAATCATGGGGAAGCTTTAAAATAGACAAACAAACAGAAGACCTCAGTGTTCTGCTGGAATGAATGTTCAGTGACCGGGTTCACTCTGCAGACGGGGCACTGCAGCAGTCCTGCCGCTTTTTTCTTTTCCTGTGTGTGTGCTGTAGGGAAGGCTCTCTTGCATGCTGCATTTCTTCTGTGTCCTGACAAGGTGCTCTGACAGAGGCTGTCTCAGTGAGCACAAGGAGAAATATTTTCACTACGTAAAAACGCTTTGCTTCTCACAGCAGGGTGTAGATGCTGCCTTGGGAGAAGTACAGGCGTGGTATGCTTTTGGGTTGTGTTTCCCTTCATGAGCTCTCTTTCCTGTCTGAATCTAATTTTAATGGGACATGTTTGCTGCGTCTAGAAAAACGATCTCAAAAGAAGAATCCCAAGAAAGCAGAATACCATTTTAATGATTTTAATCCACTTTATGTGGATACAACGTTATGGGTAGCAGAGTTTAGAAATGTGTTTAAATCGCTGAACAGTAGTGAAAGCTTCCCGCATCAGGGATTATTAATTACCCTGTAATCTGGGATGGAGATGCTCTTGTCCAGACTAAACAGTAAGCAGAGTCTGGATTGATTTTGACTGTTAAAGACCCCATTAAGATCTGAACTCCAGTTTCCTATGCAAAAATGCAGTTGTGTGTTGGATAACGAGGTACTGTCCAGATTTCATGTTTTCCTTCAAGGTGAAGTGTTCTTCCCTTGTGCGGTGCTTCTGAGTGCTGGCAAAGGAGAAATTTAATTCCAAACATGACCGGCTTAGAGATGTCTAAAAAAATATTGGAACACCCTGTGTATAATTTATACATTGTACTAGAGACTGTGGGGATTGTATAAATGCAGGAGAACAACACACAGCGTTTGCTGCAGCTTCTGCTTTCGAAGTATGTTTTATTGGTGCACTTGGGCCCTGGCTTTGGCGTGTGTTTCCCAGGAAAATCTCCCCTATTTGTCAGTGAGAGAGACAGAATAAATTAAAACTTGATTAAGCAATCCCAAATCTGGGTTAAGCGTTACTGTGTTTAAAAACAAATTCTTTGTGGTACATAAGAAACAAAGAGCCTGTCTTTTAAAAGACTTTGAAAACTATTAATTTAAACTTAGTAACCTATGTAAAGGTCCACTGGTACTTCCTCACATAAAACAATGCTGTAGTTAATAAAATACATGTTGTTTTGGCCTTGTCTAGTACACTGTAGATCCATTAATATTTTTAGTAACACATCTGTGAGCTAGGTAACTAGGCCAAGAACCCTGTGTGTTCAATTGTAAAAGTTTTCTGATGGGGCTGGACAGTATTTGTTGAATTGTAACTGCTGTGTGGGAGTTTATCAGGATGATTTAGCTTCCATCTAGAAAGGGAGTTATTTTAACAAGGCTAAAATATTGCTTGTTCCATAAAGTTATGCTGAAATATCTTGAAGTGATTTGGCGATGTTGAACCAAAATATTTTGGAGCATGTTACCAAAAAAAAAAATAAAAAAAAAAATCTAAACTTATACCTTTCTTCCAATAAAATAAAATTTTGTATAATTTTGTATGGAATTGCTGTGAGGAGTTTTGAAAGAATATGGTACTGGTGCAAAAGGGAGAAGCCCCAGCTGCCCAGCAAAATTTCACTCGTGCATCTACGTACGAACATTGAAGTCACATAAGTGAAGCTTTGGATCCTGTTTCCGGACAGTGTCACAGAGGCTGGCTGCCTCGCCTGGTACGAGGGCTCACTGGATTGCTTATCTTGTCCTTCTGGGGCTCAGTGTTCTGTGCTGCTGTGGGCTGCTGTTTCTGTTGGGCTCCTCAGAGGTCCAGGAAGGTCCCTGATCCGGGCTCGTGGCAGGATTTGGTTTACGTCTTATTTCCAGAAGTGGGGGAAATGTGCTGTCACTTGGGAAGAGGCTTAAGCTTTCCTCAAGCAGATGCTGTTGTGGTGGATCTCCTTAAAAGAACCAGTCTAGCAAAAGAATGGTGAGGCTGTCGAGACTCAGGTTTCTTTTCTCTGTTGTCTTGTGGTTTTTTGTTTTAATTACAATTCTAATCATGGCTTTTACTTGATGGAGCCTTATTCTGTTGCCTTGGGATCAGGAGCCTCTGGCAGCCAGTCTGCTTGTTCAATGTATTTGAGCCCATTAGCTATCTGTACTGCTCTGCGTGTTTGTGGGGTTTTTTTTCTTTTTTTTTTTTTGTATATTTTTGTTAGCCTAGACATCTTATTTGAAGACAGCAATGATAATTTTTTTTTTAAAAAGCATCCATGCTGTTTTTAACTGGCATCGGGCTGTTGCAATACATACCTCAGAGAACTGTTTGCAGTGTGGAATTGCAGCTTCCACAATGCCACATCTAAATTCTTGTATGCTTCATTATGGGGTTTTTTTCCGTTTATGTTATATTCTGATATACTCTTCTGCAATTATCCTTGAAAAGTGGTTTCTAAATTACATAAATGAGATTGAAAGTTGTCAGCAGGGCAGAAGATATTAATTTTCAAATTTATAGTAAATGAATACATGGTTGAATATACTTCATTCAGAGGCGGCTGACTTTGCTTCAAATGGTAAATTACATTAGCCAGAGCTTCTCCTTCCTGGCTTGCTCTTAATCGCTGCAGTCTCCTTTGCCGTAGCAGCGTGACCGGTCCTGACATGCATCTCTTTAACGTGGCCATGTGACTGTTAAAATCCAGGAGCTGAAGAGTTAAGGCACAAATAAAACCTCAAGTTCAGACTGTCAGCTTAGATAGTGCTTAGCAAGGGTCGAGGAAAAAAGCCAGTTGTGATTTAGAAGAAAAACAGTGAGATTTGACCAATTCCATGGAATACCTTTCTTAGCCCCAGGGCAAGTGGAAGTGGTATATTAACCAAGGAATAGAGCAGAGGAGGAAAAAGGCCAAATCACATTTCTTTGAAACAAAGAGGCTTTTTACCAGGAACAAGCCTTGATAAAAATTACAGTGGCATCGCAAGTCATTTCACCCGCTCTGCCTCAGGCTATATTAAAGCAGTGAGGAAATAGGGGATGCAGCAGCCCTGAAATACAAATACAGTAGTCCCAGGAGCATTTTTAGTATAAATAATCCTTTTTAGAATAATGTAGTGGCTTTAAATAGGGCCAGGTGGTGGGTGCAACACCCAAGGTTGGAAAAGAGCAGAGCAAAGTAGGGTAGCGTACCTCTGGACGTGGGTGTGTGTCCTGCAAACACCCGTCTTCCTCCTGCTTCCCCATCTTCTGTATTCTTAGAGCAGAATCTACTGAAATCAGCTTAAAAACAATGTCAATGGATCTGTCAGGCTAAGGCATACGAATACTGTGGTGTGATTGTGAACTGAACGGGTTGAAAACTACCGCGGAGTTCCCTGGCACCGAGTGAGTTTCCATCGGAGAACATGAGATTCCTGCGAGTGATACGCTCTTGCCTGATGTTTATTCCCAGCTCCTTGGGCAAGTCCTGTAACCCGTCTGCAAAATGCTCCAGTTTTTTTGAACAGCAGTTGTTCTCAGCGTGTTAGGGAAGGATCACGTGCAGTGTTATGTCCCAGCGTCGCTCCTGTCCTGCCTCTTGCAGAAAAGGTCCAGGAGCACTTTCTCGGTCAGCAGTGACTTGTAAATAGACCTCAGTGGAAAAAAGCACCGGGATTAAACATATGCTTAGTTCTTTGTCAGGTACTCTTGTTTCTCTTACAGAGAGGAAAGCCTGTCTTTAAAGAGCACTTGAGTGATCAGGGAAAAAATGCCCCAAACAGTGTAGTGTGTGCAGAGGTGCTCACAATGGAAACCTTGCCTGAAACGAGGATATGGAACATTTTCAGGGGAAATAGATCTCTACAGAGAATGGGATTTAAAAAACCAGTTGTGTTTCTCACTGTCATCGCTTGCCCCATTAAAATTCCGTATTTTCATTGTAGCTCAACTTTTCTGTAATCCATCAGAACACTGTTAGCCGGAGGAGAGGTGCTTGCTCCAGGAAAGGAGTTACATTTTGTTCCCGTAAAAACTTGACTCCCCAGCCTAACGGTGGGAAATATTCGGTGGATCTCTAAGGCAGTCTTTGCTGAATTTTCTTTATTTGCATCTTCAAAATCTGACAGGTTAAACGTGAGTTGGAAGTTGACTGAGTGGATTTGGTTTGAGGTGTGTCTCGGCCACAAAGGTCAGATGCAAATTTGAGGTTCAGTTGCCATCATCGTGCTTGACTGTTGCAATGTTTTTTCCTTCCATAAAGCTGTGCCATCAATTTATGGGCAATTACTGTTAAGAAGAATCAGGTGATAATTCCTGCTTTTAATGGTGGTGAAAAAAGGGCTGACAGTGTGATCACAGGGCTCTCTAGGTGCCCAGAACACCATCACTTGTGACTCTCGTGGTTTCAAGACCACCATGAGGCTTGGTGGGCTCTGGAGGGGAGTTAAGGACCATGGGAGACTGAAATAAAACTCCAGCCCAGTCAGGGGCTGGCTGTCAAACCCTCCAGCATCCCGTGTGCTTCGGCAGCGGATCCCTGGAAAGCGAGAAAGCCATTTCCAGTCGATTTCTGAAGAGGAGCGTCTGCTCCCAGCCCAGGTCTAAGCCCAGAAACCTGTCTCTGGGGTTGTCACCTCTCTTGGAGGGAGCTCTTCAGTCTGACCAGAGCTCCCTCTCTGCAGAGCCCTGTCGATGCTTAACGAGAGGCTCGGGACAGTGACGTGGGACAGTGGCCAAACCATGCTTCCTAATGGAGAAAAGTTAAGGACAGAAACTCAAGAGCAGCAGCCAAAGCCGGGGCACTTCCCCGTAGCAGTAAAGACTTGGGTCAAACTGAAGTTTGAGGCTGCTGCAAAAATGTGACCGGGAAATTTTGTGAATAAAAACTCCATTGGTTGTACACAGGTCTAGGAGGACTCAGCTCAGTGACCGAGTGGGGTTTTTGTTCTGCTAAGGGCTCTGGAGCTGAAAGGGTTTGATTTGGTTTAACGAACGCAGACATTGTGCGGTGGATCACTTGGAAAGCTCTTTAGCAACAGGACAGTGCATTCTACTTCTGCTGCTCGCAATTAAAAAAGTATGTGAGATAATGAAGACTTTCAAAGACTGAATTTTAAAAACTTGGCTAATTAATTAGAAAAAGTGCAACAAGTTTTACAGATTTTTTTGGCTTTAAAATAGAAGGATAGGTAGTAGAAAATAGCCTGTCTACAAGGCAGGCTTGAAATACAAATCTAGAAATTTGGTAAATTTGTGCATATTTTAATTTAAAAATATCTATACAGTGTTATGAGTGTTGAGGAAAATATGGTTTGCAGAGTGCAGTGTTTTCAGGATGGTAAAAATAGCATGAAGCAATTCTTCACTGTTTTTGCAGAGCTCTGCTGTTTATTATGTGATATAAAATTGGTGAGCTTCACTGGAATTTTTTGGCCAGGGATGGAAAATCCAGCTTATATTGTGGCATTAAAATGTGTGCCTCTGTGCCTCTGAAAATAGAGCTCTGCTTTTGACACCCACCTCACGGCTCACTCCTCTGTCCTGCATTGATTCCCTCATTCCCTTTTATTCTGTATGGTCTGTTGACACTGTCCCTTCCCTTGCTCTGCCCTCCCTCCTCTCCTCCATGCCTGGGGTATGTTTGTCTGGCTCACGTTAGGAAATATAAATTGTTATCGATTAATATTAATATTTAGCATGTTTGTGAGAATGTCTTTTCCCCCTGCTATTAATCTGCTATGTTAATAATGCCAGGACTCCTGTTCTGGACCCTGGGGAACCCACAGTGAGCAGAATGACAATGAGACGGTGACAGCAGCCGAAAAGCTTTCACTTGGCAAAGATGTGAATTCCAATTGCAAGGTCTCCTTTTGGAGACTTACAAATGCTTTATTCTTGTTCTATGGTTTGACATCCAGGACTGAGAGAAATATCCAGCATCATTTGTTAGTTTTTGGAGAGCTAGTCTAACTGCATTTATTTATTTATTCTAAATAGGTAACGTTTCTCTTAGCGGAGAATTTACTTGCAGTAATTTTTAAAGTTCCACTTTACTGCACTTCCAACAAAGAAATTTCAGTAGAAGTGGAGCATTTATATAGTTTTGTAGATTTTTAAAGGGGGGGGAGGTATTTTGTAGCAAAAATAAGCAAACCACTGAAAAGCAATTATGATTTTTCTCTAAGAAGTGGAGTGTTTTGTTTAGCCTTTCATCTCTTCCTTTCCAGATTTTCTTTCTTCTGTATTATTTCTACAGATTCTTCACAAGTGTTTGTTACGACTGTAATACACTGTACGTTCCTTGTGATACTTCACTGGAGCTATTGTGGTGTAAATAGTTTAGAGACAGAAATCCCAAAGGCTAATATTTTTTTCCAATGGCTTCAAGAATAAGATATTAGAGGGTGGGTTTTTTTTGCTTAAAAGAACCTACTTTATCTACTGCATCCAAATATGCATTGAATTAATTTTTTTAACATATCACAATTTGTAGAAATGTCATCTTGAATTCAAATGGAAAACAAAATCCTGATCACAGTTCAGGCGAAGTGTAGTTATGGACAACGTTCTCTTGAGTTTGATTCTAAAAGGATCTTATATGGAAATATTTTTGATGTCTGGTTGAACTAGACTTTTACTGAAAATATAATACTGGCATTTAGCAGAGAGTAATTTGGACACTTTCCCTGCTGGTTTTACTAGAGGAAAATGTGTATTAAGGAATACATTGAAATGCTGTTTCAAGCTTTATTCTTCATTTCTGCCAGCAGAAATCCCTTCATAAAAGAAAACACTTATTTTTTTTTTACTTAAAACCAAAGGCACTTTAAATCCTGAATAGCTATTCTTCTTACAGCCAAGTTCTGAAGCAACTGGCTCTTTCAGGATGTTTATCGAAAAATAGATCCGATTGACTCTTCTGCTCTGTACTCATTGTTCTTGCAGCTCACTTCTGATGTCAGGTGCTTTCTGCTGCTTTTTGTGAAAGGACTTGAATCTGCTTTGAGAGGTATAGTCACAATCAAGACAAAACAGACCATAAACATGAAACCTGAAAAATGAGTATACACAGTAAACATGGGAAAGGCGTTATGATTGCAAATGTTTGTTTTTTATCATGGTCCTTTTTGTTCGTCCTGTCTGCTCCTCCTGCCTCATCCCTCACTGTCTCTGTCTCTGAATAACTCTGCAGTTCTTGGTATTCTCCAGACTAAATTGTTTTTTCATGTATTCTGCAGCAGCTCTACATGAGACAGAGGCTCAGGGAAGTTTCGTGTATTCTGCCCTTAAAAGACCAGTTGCAAAGACGGAGTAATTTGGCCAAGGAAACTCAAATGCAGCAGGAACTGAGAAAGTTTCCTGTTGTGAGAGCAGTGCACACAGCTTGCTCGTTTCTGGGATTTTAAACAGGAGATGTGTTAAAACCTGCATCTCCTTTGGGCTTGATTTCAATGCCATGTATAAATAAAAATTTCCAGAGTGGTCCTGCAAAGGGGAGTGTTTTGGGATGGGATAATGTGCGTGGTTTGTCAGGACAGGTGTTAATTGCCACAAAGCGATGTTACTGAGTTACCGTGAGCTGGGCAGTCGGATTGGGAACAGTTTGGTCTGTCGGGACCATGGATTTCCAGGATCCTTTTCACAAAATCAGCATCTTCCTGCTTCCGGAGCATTCCTGAAATTCTGTGCCTCATAGTGTGTAAGTGAAATACAATTACAGTGTTTTAAGGGAAAATACAGCCCAGCGAGCTAAGCGAGCTGGCATTGGGATGTCTGCTAGAGCTGGGTACGAAGGGTTGTTATGGTATCGGCTCAGATCTGACTGTATTCCGATGATTTGAGGTTAGCAGAATCTGAATCAGAATTTTATATGCACTTGTGACTCAGCCTATCACAACTGTGCAGCCATTCCGTCTCGGCAGGGAATGTGAAATCCTGCTGGATCTTCACCCAGAACCATTTCGATTGTCCCCAGTTCCTTTTAATTGTAGCATTTTGGGTGCTTACTTCACTGGGAAAGATCTGGTGTGCTTCATGTGTTAGTGTCGGCTGGTATTCCAGGGCCAGGAATTAAGAGGAGGGAATCAGAGGTGACCGAAGGGAAGAAAAATATTTCCAGCTAGATTTTTCTAGATATGTTCAGCATCTGTGGAGGGAAAAATAAGGCAAAGTCCCAGCAAGTTAGAGCAGAAGTGCCCATAAACTGAAAAATTAAATAGAGCATTGTATTAGCAGTGTAATTTCTCAAAGGTCAGAACAGATGGTGTGGCACTCCCTTGGCACAGCGGCATGCTGGCAAAACCACTTCCTATTTGTGACCACTTCCCTCCCTGTACATTTATTGCCCAAGTCTTTTTTCAACTGTAAAACTTGTGAAGATGACGGATTTTCATGAATGAATGAAAGAGAAAAAAAGCATTTCTAAATATTTATTTAAAGCAGAATTTCCTTTTCCTCCTGCAGCAGCTGGAGTTGCGTGGAAAACCTTTGGAGCATCCCTCCGGAGCCTGGGGACCGTGCAGAGCATGGCTCCCACGTGTGCAGGGCAGGTTGCTCTACGGCAGTTTCTGTTTTAGTTGCTGAAGATGTTGCTTTCTGAGCAGCCCCCACCAGCAAACGCTGTAGATACCACTGCAGCGCAGATCGAGGAGAAAGGTTCTTGCAGTGAGTGGAAGGAAGGAGTTGTGACAGGCTCAGGAATCTTCAGTAACTTAATTGTCCTTTCTTTACAGCCGTTACAATTCAATGCATATTGGCTGTGGATGGTGGAAATGCCATTTTCCTATGGCCGTGAAGCATTTAATGCATCAGTCGCACCCCTAAGGAAGAAGGAAGAATTCTTGTCACCACACTTCTGGCACTAATTTGCATCCTTCCTGTCAGAAGGCAACCCCGATATTTTAGACTATTTCAGACTTCCAGAGATGTTCTTATGCTGAATTTTAGGTCTTTGGCTTGTGTATGCAAACTGTGACACTGATCCCAGCCATTTTTTTCTGTAGTCCCGTGTTCTGAGGGACGCGTGCCTCTGTCGGTGACCTGTCTTGCAGATGGTTGGCTTCCCTCACCCCTAGAGTGACCGGCAACCATTCGTAGGTGAACCCAGTGATGGAGCCCTGGAGAGGATTGTGTTGGACACCTTGACTTTTTTTATTTTGTTGCTGCCATTTGCCAGCCATGCTGCAGAAGACCTGTATCCTGAGGAACGTGAGCCTACGTGAGACGAGATGCCAGTTCCTGGTGCTGCAAAGCGCCTGAAATTTGTGGAAATTGGCTTTGTGACCCAGGTCAGACACGCCGTCCAGGGAGGGCCTGGGTTTCTGGTTTTCTATTGTATTTCAGCTGTGGCCATCAGGTGGCAATCTGATCACTAAGATCATTCACTGCTCTGAAGTCAGGGGTTGGGTGCTCTCGGTGTCCTCTGTGGTTTACCGATGTGTCTCCTGGGTTTGGGCTGCGCCGGGCTGGCAGCTTTCTGCCCTGTGCAGGACGAAGGGAGAGCGGGCAGCGAGGCTCGTGCAGAATTCCGGATGGAGGAAGGCAGGGTGTAGGATGGGTACTTGTAATTTACGTGAAGGAAATTATAGATGGGCAGCACAACATCCAGGGGCAATGAACCCTGTCAGCTGTTGGCAGTGGCTAAGCACATACTTGCTTAATGCAAGTGTTTACACTCTTGGCTGAATTAGGCTGTGATGTTGATGATTTGTTCCAGCTCTGCTGGTCTACAAATCCGACATAAAAATGACTTCATTTTTGCTGATGAAGCACGCTGAGCATACAGCAAATAGAGATAGGATCCCGTCACCCCGGAGTTAAAAATGTAGGCGGTCTGTTTCTGGAGGTGTGAAATGCTCCATGGCTTCTTTCTAATGGAGCACTAGATCTGGAAGTTTTTTGTTTGGTTGTTTTGTTTTCTTCCCTGGGAAATGTTTCTAAAGGAAAATCTGTAGAGAGCAGGAACCTCAATATGTTCCGTGGAGTTGTAAAGGTGGTGGCGACATCCCTCTTTG
The DNA here is from genome assembly GCF_000699245.1 of Pterocles gutturalis. Lineage (NCBI taxonomy): Eukaryota > Metazoa > Chordata > Aves > Pterocliformes > Pteroclidae > Pterocles > Pterocles gutturalis. The sequence goes on along the minus strand of NW_010141532.1, from coordinate 33,463 downwards.
AGTTGGAAAATATGTTTGAGGTCACCCACTGCTCTTCCTCCAGAGTCAGAAAAATGGAAATGAATCCCAGGGAGGTCCTGGCCTGGTGGGGATTTTTCTGATGTTCCCTTTGATGTTAAACTAGCCCAATCCCAGACAGTTCTAGCCAACACTACGGTTTTCATACCTGTATGCGTTTCTAAACTTATGGCTAGGAATGAGTTGCAAAGTTGGAATAATTAAATAAAAAAAAAAAAATTGGAACAACCAATAATCCCTACAGAAAAAGATCCTACCGGTCCGTCACCGTGTGGTTTCAGCCTTGGTATGAAGTCACAATTCTGTGTGTCTGTTTGTATTTTCTGCTCTTTTGCTCCAATGCTTTTCTTGGGCCTGAGATTCCAGGTGAGCTGCTGAGGCACAGTACGAGTTCGGTGTGCGCCTGTAATTCTTCTCCTTGTTGTTTAGGAAATAAAAATACCTGTTGATTGTCCTATAGAAAAAAATTAATTTAACAGCGTTCAGTAGCGAGGTGTCTTTCGACTTGACTTGTATGATTTGAAAATTTTCACAGGTCATGCTCTAATAAACCGAGTTTTGCTTTTCAACTCAGTTGGAATTCCTGTTTCTTAAGTGCAAAAGAGGCTAATCATAGAGTAGAAAATAATTTGACTTGCTAATACTAGGAGAGCAAACATTTACAGCAACCACAGGTATTTTCAGGATTTTGGAGTACATCATGCTTATGAAAGCTTGTTTCTGGCGACATGTTTGAGTAAGGAGGGTTGCAGAGGAAACATTTGTAAGCTGTAGCAGGCGCTTCTCTGTGTTTCTTAAAAGCTGGAGCAAAAAAATGTTGGCAAAGGAATCAAAATCCTCGTCTTCGCTAAGGTCTGCCACCAGGTTTCTTAGGCATGAACTCAGGAAAATCTTTATTAGGCATAAAAAAAATAGAGGAGGAGATGTGTCTCACACAGAAGGTGCATTCTGAGGACAGAGAAGAGATGCAGTATGTCTCCCTTAACTCCAGCCCTGCTTTTTCAGCTATTCTTCCCTGATGGTTTCTGTTTGGCAGCGGGAACTGTCTTCCGTGCTGCAGTGAAAACTGTAATTTTTGTTGGGTGCTGTTCCCCCCGATTACATCAGAGGTCAGTCATTAATATGCACTGTGGGAGTCCCTCTCGGTTCTGCACGGGCCACAATGAGGCGGTTGTTGGACTTGTTATCATAGTGGAAACTACTGTGCAATGAAAGCACAGTCACGCTGCCTCATGTTTAATTGAGAGATGGCAAATCTGTTCCCAAAATACTTCAACTACTTGTATTGTATGACAAATGTGTTTTTCTTTTCCCCTTCATCTGTTTCCCTACCCCCCTTTTTTTCCTTTTTGGATGAAAAAAAGCGCTCCATTTTCATTACATATGAATGTTGTAGCTTTAGCAATTGACTCCTCTTGGAAAATTCCCCAAACATTATTACCCTCTGAAATGACAGCTTTCACTCTTCAGCTTCCCATCTCTTATGTATTTCAGGCTCCATGGGACTTGCTTTTTTTTTTTTTTTCCTTTTATTTTTCCTTTAGCATGTTCAGGGCTGGTTGCGTAACCTGCTTCTCGAGCTTATTTCACGTTCACGCTGATACTTGCCATCGTCACAGGGGTGTCCGTGTAGCCCCTGGGCAGCAGGGGTGTCCTCACGCCTCCAGAGGGGGGGACAGGTGACATCCAGGGCATTGCCCTCGAGTGCTCTATGCTTCTGTATATAACTGCGTGCTGTATGTGTAAGGGCTGGTTCTCAGCTTATTTACCCTGAACCTTTCTTTACCCACCGTAGCTCTGCTGACTCTCTGTAGGAAGAGGTCACGTTATGGACCGCTGGGGCCTTCTGGAAGGTGCTTCCGGACCATCACCTCTCCTCTGCTGGGAGTGCTTCAGGGTTACTTTGGGTGTCGCTCGGTTTTTTGATCAGGAGCAGTTGTTCAGTCTACGTGCAATTTTCTGGTGAAATTGGTGAAAATTATTTAACGTTAAATTAATGAAACAGACCATCTCTATACCACTTTTGTTGCCGTCAGGTAGGATTGCCAGAATCAGAACTGGCAAGCTCTGCTCGTTTTGGGTCGGTGCTGGTCAGCTGCTCAGAACTTGCCTGTTTCCAAGTCAGTTTATTCGTCTGTCTCCGTTGTTTGCTGCTTCTTTTGCAGCGTTCCCTCTATTAAATCTGAAAGGTTCTGCTCTGAGACTTCCCTGTTAGAATAATATTTGGGTGCATAAGTAAGTACTGCCTGAGTTCCTCGAGGCGCTTTCCCTTTTGACACAAAGGGTATCTTTTGTTTAGTGCTGAAAAAGTTGGGTACTGAGAAACATCCCTTTTTGCTCTGTGAACTGCAGAATTGGAAGGAAATAATTAAAACTCAGAGTGGATTATTAATGGCTGGAATTGTATGCTACAAAGCTGTTGCACTAGCTGATGGCAATATTCATATTTTTGTAAATGCAGGATTAATTTGTGATTAATAACTATGGATTTATTATGGTGTAGCTGCAACTAACTCAGTAAATGCAATTTAACAGGAACCACTTTTGCTTTACACAATGAATCACAATTTTCTTATTGATATTTTGGAATATTACTTAAACAGTTTACCCAGCTTTCTGTTAAAACTATAATTTTCTTGCCAGCTAAACCACTTATATTTGCAAGTAATACAAATTCTGCTTCAGTTTGATATGAGGCATGCAAATATCAGCTCATCGCATTCGGTTCAAACAGGGTATTCTGATATGCTAATGAGCACTCTGATTAATGTGGCAAAAACTTTGAAGATACATAGTAATCACTTTTTTGTTTTCTAGTAGCTTTCAGGGAAGACGTCTGAAACTTTCTTAATCTGAAATGGTTAGAATGAAAATGCTCTTTTTTGGTTAGAGGGAAAGTTCATTCACGGGCTGTGTGCACTGGGAAACTGGAACTAAATATAGATGTAGAGCAATCTGTAATAGCCCAGTTCTGATAACTCCGTGTTTAAAGGGTTTGTGATGCCTGAATAACTGTTCGTTTGAGTAGATGCTGAAGTATTCTGCTTTGTATGATAAAGATCGTAAAATCTGTCACAGGCCCTGTTCAGTGCTGACAATCTGAAGGGGTAAATACGTCCCAAAGATTACGTCTCTTGTCTTCAGTGGAGTTCCTTTGGAAAATTTCTCTGGATTTAGCACTCCCTTGGACGATCCTGGAATCCTCCAGCCAGTTCTAACGTAGATAGTTCAAAAAAGTTGCTGAAAAACCACAGATGGTTCAGTCAGGAGTCTTTAAAGGGCTGGAAACACACATTTCAGTGAAAGATATTCTATCCGATGTAGCTCATTCAAGAGGTTAAGAGGTGACATCCTCCAAAATTGAAAAGGGAGAGATGTTGAATGCGGAAGGTAAAAAGGAGGCAGACGGCTTGCTGGAGAGAGAGGAGACAAAGGGGTTAGTGACTCCCCCATCAGCACTGGCTGTGGAACTGTGTGCTGTGTGGGGGGTTGCTGTACGAGCCCTCTCCCGTGTCACTCATCTCCAGTGGGTAAAAGTGTAGTAGTGCAGTACAACGCGGAGCAGCGCACCAGGGCTTGGTGGCCAGTGCTGGGAAATCTCACCGTAGGGGGGTTTCACCCTAAAAGATAAGCTACCTACTGCCTGTGGATCTTGAATCTGGAAATAATTCAGAGGAGCCCTGTGGTCTGAGTAATGCAGGAGGTCAGATGGAGTTAGCACAAATCCTCAGCTCTGTCCTTAAAACCTATCGGTGATGTGTCTGTTTGCACAGCAGTGGGTTTGTTTAGGATACCTCTGTGCATTGCTGCGCAGACAGCTCGGCTTAGGAGATCCGTCATCAAGGTTTTAGAGCCAGAATGCCGGTGCTGCAGTGGGGAGGAGAAACCAGCGACGTGGGGTTTGGTTTTGGATTCGATTGGAATGTTCGGCTCTGAAAATAGAGAAATGAGCTGTGTTCTTGGGTTCTGAGATCTGCGATCTGCTCAGCTCGGGTTCCCCCACGTACTGGCCCTCTGGCAGGGAGGGAAGAGCCCGAGCAGAGCTCCAGCTGTGCTGTCCAGGCTCCTGGTGTGGAAGCCTGCTCGAGGCTCTGTTGGCACCACAGGTCTGGGGGACTCGTAAAATCCCGTCTGTACAGCAGGGAATAGCTGGGGGAAGCCCTCGGAGTCCTTGTGGCAAGGGCTGCCTTGGCAGATAGGCTTCTTTGGCTGATCCAAAAATGAGTTTGGAGGAAATGTGGCAGTTTCCTACCAGGACTGCACCCAGCAGGCAGAATTCTGCCATGAAATCACGGAAATGCGTGTCTGAATGAAGTATTTTGGATTCAGATTATCATTTTCTGGTTAAAAGTATCTGAAAACTACTTAGTCTACTTCTGTGCTTGCAGACTGCTTTCTTATTTAGTTTTCTTTCGGTGTATTCTGGTAAACGTGTCTTAGATTATTTGTTTTTGGCAAGTGATGGAAGGAGAAGGGATGTTTGAAGAATATTTTTAGCTTGTGCAAGCCAATATCAAACCAGAAAATGGATGCATGCTGTTACAGATTGAATAATGGGATTGACTTGTAATTCTCTGAAGTGTAATAATTTGTTGCTGGAAAATGAAGCTTAAAAATCCTTGCAGGATTAAGGGTATTTACTTTTGGGGGGGATTGTTTGTTTTCCCCAAACACACGCACACTCCCTATGCTCTGCACTAATTTGACTCCCAGTCTTTTGAACAGTGCTGTAATTACCCTGAAGATGCTAAGCATGAAAGATTTGACATGGTGTTTCTAACTGGATGCAGTAATCAATTCTGGCTAGTAATATTAACTCCTCCTACTTAAAATTTTGCCTTTATTTTTTATACATCCCCTTCAAATCCTCTTACGTGGTTGCTTTTTTTTTTTTTTTTCTGCCCTGCCTACCACATATAACTGAAGAACTTGAGGCATAGGGAAAACAGCTGCAGTTCTGCCGATGCTTTTGTGGAAAAACCACACAAATCATTGTTTTAAAAAAGGAAAAAAGAAATAGTGTCTTGCCTCTGAAATTCTTGCGTCCTGAATCGTAGGAAATTAAATAAGCATTCTAGGCCTGTGTTTTTAGGTGCTTGGGTTTCTTTTGAAAGAATAATGTTATAACAGTTCTTGGGTTAATCTGTTTCTGTCCAGGGTATGAGATGTTGCATGGGACAGAAGAAAGTGCACAGCTTTTCCCCAGCTTTCTCTCTGACTGTTGGAGCACTGTTGCGAACCAGATCCTGTCCTGGGGAGTTCAGTGAAACAATATCTGCCCTGTGGCTGAGAGTGCAGCTTAAAGTGCTCGCTGTTTGAGCGTGTAGGACACATTCGTCTTCAAGTAGTGTTACAAACTAGGGATGCCTTTGTTTTGCCCAAGATGCTGCGATGTGGCTGGAAGGTCACGCCAGCCGCAGCTTCTGTTGCGTGCTGCGTTGAACCTGAGAAACCCAGATACCAGGAGAGCAGTTCCTGCCAAACCAAAGTCAGATTTTACCTTATTTTCTCTTTTATTTCCTCTGCAAAATACACCGAGCCAGTTAAAACACTAAATGATTCCAGGGAACCTGGAACACCTCTTCTGTGTTTTCTTCCCCCTTTCTGCTGTTGAAAGAGAGCCGCTGCGGTGCCCCTGATCCTGTGCAGCGTGGCAGGACTGCGGTTAGCTCCCAGCCTCCCATGGCACTGGATATTCTGCAGCGAGTAGGAATATCCTTACCTCTGTCCTCCCCAAGCTCTGTAGGTGAGGATTGTCTTTTTTTCTGCCACTGCTTCTATCCCTAAGGCATGCAAACTAGGCTTTATGAAACTTTGTCCCAAGAAGAGATTGACTAATGTTCACGTGAGTGTTTCAGTGTGTTTTGTTCTGCTGTTTCCCCTTTTAGGTGACAGCGAGATTGTAAATAATATGTACGAGACCGACCCTGATCTCCTTGCTGGCGAAAGTGCAGAGGAGGAAACAGAGGACAGTATTATGTCCCCCATTCCTGTCGGACCTCCGTCACCCTTTCCCACCAGTGAGGACTTCACTCCCAAGGAGGGCTCACCTTATGAAGCTCCCGTCTACATTCCTGATGACATTCCAGTCCCACCAGATTTTGAACTCAGAGAATCTTCGATTCCAGGGGCAGGGCTAGGGATTTGGGCCAAAAAGAAGATTGAAGTTGGGGAAAGATTTGGACCCTATATGACAGTACAGAGGAGCACATTAAAGGAAACAAACTTTGGATGGGAGGTAAGCGCCTTGAATGGGATAATCACATTCATTTGTCTTCTGTGCAAACTGTTCATAAAGCGAGATTGAGTCCTGTCCGGCCTGGGGACAGAAGTAGCGAGTTTGCTAATGCCGTATTTCCCTGCGTTACTTTGCATCCCCTGTTACTTGGAGTATTTAAAAAGCAGCAGAAATCCTTTTTAAAACAGCTTCTTGGGCTACAAATACTGCTCTGGCAGCATTTTAGAAGGTTGGTTTTAAATGATGTTGGGTCACTTCTTAAAGCGCTTGTCATTTTCAAATTGTGTTCAGAACTTGTCACAATGGAAGAAATATGATTAGTCGCATCATGTTTTGTAGTTTGGTGTGTTACCTTTGACTTCCAGCCCATGTTAGCTGTGCAGGCGTTATTAACCGCTCATAGAAAAATAGCATGTACCCATTAACACCCTAGATGTTCTTCAGTTCTTGTTCGGCAGCAAAGATAAAGAAATGTGAAAGTCATTTTTACCTAAGAGCTCAACAAAAAGCAATCTTCAATTGGAAAAACAGCACTGTCCCAGAACTCACATCCTTCTCCCTGCTTTTCTGGGATTGTCCCAGAAATCTTCTTAGTCTCTTCTGCTCCTATAGTCTTCATGTGAAAACATCCACACTCCTACGATTTTCCATAAATTATAGTAGATTCTGTGAAATGTAGCCCAAGATTGATGCTGTGTCCCCAGTCCTGTCCCAGTGCACGCAGTGTCCCTTATATAATTGCTGCTCTGTTGTGCTCTGATGTCACCCCCACCCCGCGATACCCCCGCGCGGTGCCGGATCTGCCGTCTTTTGTCTTGAGGAGGAGGCTGGGGCAGCTGGTGCAGAGAGGTCTGGCTGGCCAGGACTCGCATGCTGTTTGGTAGGCTAGCCCTGTCCCTCAAAATAGGCAGATGCTGAATTTTACCTCCCTTGTCCCCCGGTGAAGCAGTGCCTTGCCCTGTTTTCTCCGTCGGCCGTCATTTAAAGCTGCTGGAGTAGAGGGGCGGGAAGCGATGAAGGATAAAGCGGTGAGACTTACCAGGTGTGCAAGCCAACGGTGCGATCGCAGAAGCCCTGTTTTCTTAGAAAACGAGGTCACAAAGGCCAGACTTAAGCATGAACATTTTAAATTGTCTCTGATTATATTTAGACTCTTGATTGTGAAGTCTGAAAAATCAGCGAATGGTTAGAGCCTGTGAAGCCCAAAGAAGTATGTCCAGATGTTTTTGTTTACTTTTAAAAATGTGTCTAAAGTGCAGGAAAAAGCAAAAAACACTTGCTATAAAAACAAAACTCAATCATGTTTTGTCGTTCTGCAGTAGGAGATGTCTGAAGAGCTAAAATCAGAGTTTGGTTGAATGACGGAGTCGCGAGCTCCGTTTCCTCTCTCCCCCGGCGCAGGGGCAGCCGGGAATTCCGCGGGGTTCCGATTCCCTCTCCACTGCCAGGGGCATTCCTCAGAAGTTCATCTTTGTGTTAGCTGCGTTTCTTGTGAACATCAGTACAGAATATTGATTAGTATTACTGTAGTACTAGCTTCATTTTTAATTTTTTTTTCCCTGTGGAAAAAGGAAATCGGTGTTAGTATGCTGGCACTCTGTCTCGGGGAGGCTGTAGGTACGGGGCGGCTGGCGATCGCCTCCTGGACTGGTTGCGTTGAGGTCTCGCCAAAACAAAGCACAGTTGTCCTCCAACGATATGCAATATGGATTATTTGCAGGCTGCATTGTGACAGTAGCTCCTACTGAAAGGTGAATGATCTTTTTCTGAAGCTAGTATTTATAGGTGGTGTTTGTTTGGGTTTGTTTTAAGACAATGATGTTTTTGGAACAAAGTGCTGTCCTTCTTGGCTGCTAGAAGTCAGACCAAATGTGAGAAATGCAAATCCTTTTTTTCTATGACCTTGGCAAAACTTTGTCCTTGTGTTATATATTTCTGATAAAAGTTTGTATTTCCATTTGTGTTTTTAAGAAACACTCCCTATATCCCTCCTGCACCGCTCCTGCACCGAACGCCAGCCCTATCTGTTCACTTCAGCCCGTGTTGACTTTGCGATACTGTTTATTTTTGTGGTGTAATTGAACAAACTTTCTTTCTCTGTGGTAGTTCTCACATTTCAGCGGCATTCTTTTGTTCTCTGGTTCGGCAGGTACGGTTCATACCTTGGAGGAAGGACTATTTGTCCTCCGTCAGACGTCCTCAAACACTGTCTCGGACCCACCCTGACACTATCTCTCTTGCCCTTGCTTGTACTTGCAGGTACCTCCTGAGGTTTCCACTTCCCAGCACATTTAAAGGCAGTTCAGAAACACAGTTTTAGTCACTCGCTACCTTCATCGTTTCACCTGGGGACAACATACACAAATGCCTTCATGTGCTGAGCAGGAATCCATGTAGGAAATGCTGTCTCTGCCTGTGTGGTGGCTTCCAAGCTGTTTCCTCTCGGGGCAAGGCTGGAAAAGCCTTGAAGAGATGTTCCGGGCAGCTTCGCATGATGTCACTTGTGCTAGAAAATTGTCACTGGGGATATGTTTCCGTCCTCTGTTAATAAAATTGAGTAGGCAGACGATTGGCAGCGAGAGGAAAAAAAGAAAAGAGGAGGAGTTATTTGTCACCCTGGGACTTGCTGACGACACCCCTGCCTCTGCGCGTTGTTCCTCACAATAGCGATGAATCCAACAAATCTGGTTTTGTAGTGTGCCGTGAGAAGTGCTCCTTGTGCAGTCTGACGTTAGTTTTTGACAGTACTCCTCTGTAACTCCTGGTTTTGACTTGTAGAGACTTGAAAGTTGGATGCTGTTGTAAGACCTCTTAACAGAAGTCCTTACTGCTGGCTCTGGAGATGTTCCTGTTGCAGCTGAGTTCCCTGCTCTGTTAGTTCTGTTAGGATTTGTACTCCAGGAAAGATGTCTGTTCTTCACACCCAACCTTTTTCTCGATTCGCAATTCTAAGTTCATATCTTATCGTTTATATTCTTGATAATGTCACTTCTGTGGACACTCCCCCCATCCTGAAAACCCTGTCTTTGTACTTTGCAATTAAGATCTGTTTCTTCTGATTTCTGTAATTAAAAAAACATCCATTTTGAGGGCTGGAAAGTGTGCTGTTAAGGGCCTTGATTTGGAAATGGATCTCTCTGCTAGCCAAGGCATGTACACTGCAGAAATAGCTTTCTCTTTTCAAATGTCAGTAAGAGCAGATTTGTGAAAATTAACATGAAACAAACCAGTTAACTGTATTTTTCCTCCAGAAACATGGGCTCCTGTTTGGAGGTGGGGGCCATCTCCTTTTTCATCGAAGCTGTGGGATCCAGACCTGGCTCTGATGGAAAACATCTAGCTCCAGGAGGTAGAAGAATGCCGTTTGCTGAAACTTTCAGCTTTGCTCATTATTTCCCCTAATAGCCTGAAACATCGTAGGGAATACAGAATGCCACGTCTTTCTTGCTGTATCTTGAAAAAAAACAAAACAAAACAAAACTAATTTTTTTTGGTAGTTGTTTTTCCTTTAGCCAGACAGGAGGGACTGGGTTAAGACTGGGGAATACATGTCCTGCTTCATCTGCAGCAAGTCTTTACTACCTTGCTTCTTTATGTTTTTCCTCCAACATTTGCTTTGTGGAATATGTTTTTAAAAACGTTCTTTAAATTAAACCACACCTATTATTCAAGTATTTTTTAAAGATGGGATGGCAGTGAGTGATTCACGCTCATTTCATAAAAATAAATGAGATGTGTCAGTGTTCCAGCCCCCGCCCCTGGCCGGGATGATTCAGTGGGTGCCTGTGTCGGACGCTGTGCTTCCCTCTCTGCCTCATTCCCTGACACTGCTGTGCTGATCGTGTTTGTCTACCTTTTTTTCCCTAAAAGACACCACCCAAACCGAAAGCCTGGTGATTATTTAGTGTGATGTGATTGCATTTCTGCTCTGCTCTCCTGATCCTATTACTGCCTTGCCTGCTGACACAGAACATACCGTTCAGAGTACCCCGAATAAATCACGGCGTGTTTTCACTTTATTGCCTCTGGGACCTAAAAAAAAAAAAAATAAAAATTGCATAATGATTTTGATCACTTTGTTGAGTAAATAATGGTATTTATCATATCCCTGTTTATTCTGCTAATTGAGAGAAGAATGGGCATCACATCCTGGAGTGAATTCTAGGGAGTTTGGAAGCAATCAGCTGTGCTTTTAGCTCAGTTTGCTTCACAGGGTAAATGCCATTAATAAAATACAGTTAGAAGTTCCTTTGGTTTAATTTATATTTCAAGCGAGATGATTTGCTGAAACACAAGAGACTTTTCTTACACAAAAGTGTAAGAGGCAGGCTGCTGCTTTACATACGAAAAATAAGTGCTTTCATTTAGTACTTTAGGGTGAAGATAGAAGCTGTCCCATGAAGACAAGTAACTGTGGAAAAAATAAGAGCCGGCAGCTAAGGATGCAGCAGGCATTCCTGGCTTCACATCTGTGCCAGTGGAAAACTGCTGGTTTTTGAACGTGCTTCATGGTGTCAGTGATTCACAGCCGCTCAACCTCCCTGTTCCTGCAAAAGAGAGTATTAGAATATTTAAATATTGGTGTGGGGGTTTTTTTTATTTTGTTTGGTTTTTTTAGAAATACTCGTAAGTGCTAAAGACAATTCACTTCACAGGCAGTGAAGTGTTGAGAGGAGAATTATGTTGTGTTTCCCTGAGTCTCTAAGTGTGTTTTAAACTGTGACGGTTTTGTTGTGCTTCCCAGTTAAAAGAAGATACAACCCAAATTCCCGCATTTCACTTTAAAAGCAGATACAGGTTGTTAGAGAAGCATGTTCCTGTCTGTCCTGTTTCTCAACAAAAGATGCTAAGAGAAGTGTGAGTCCTTTAAACGAGCAAAGAAATCTCACAACCTGCTTGCACTCATCTCTTCCTAATGTTCTTTCAACTTGCAGACTGAAAGGATGTGATGACATTTCCTTCATGTGTCTCCTGATTCATTTATTTCTCTGGCCTCTGCCTTTCCCTTTGTCTGGAGTATAATGTTACTGGAACAGCTTCCATTGCCCGGGGAGTAGGAGCTCGTGAATCGCAGTTTGCAGAACCACCGCTGGTGCTCCTGCAGGGAGCGAGCAGTCTCGGAAATCGCTGAAGAACGGGGTGCGTGGCAGTTCCCGAGAGGGAGCCTTACCTACGCAGAAAGCATTTCCTATGCACGGTTGCTTCACAGCTCCTCCAAGTTTTGTTTGGCTAGAATAATTCTCAAAAAGAAAGAATCGATGGGTTCATGAGGGAAGCAGAAGGTGAGAGCCTCTGGGACCACCCAGGTGTGCCTGCTGCTCACGGGCATCCACAGCCAGGGTGCATAGATCCGTGCGTTATACAGCTGCAGATGCACTTGTGCTTTAGACTGAAACCTGGCGCCTAATGAAAAAAAAAAATCTCAAGGAAGAAGAAGAACTTATTGAACTCTAAATATTCTAAATACTGGGCGATTTTGGGCCAATAAAGTTGCTCAACTTTGTCCGTGCTAGATACCGTCCCCTTTGCAGAGAACAACTGGGGTGAGAACATCACCTCTTTGATTTTCTCCCCAGCGTGTGGCCTTTGTTCTGGTGTTAGGAGACCATCGTGAGGAAGGGGGAGAGTCAGCTTCCAGGTCCTGTCCGTTGTTAGACCGTTTCCTACGCCTGGTATCAAAAACACGCCATGGGCACGTGCTGCTGGCGTTGGGTTCAGGACAGAGAGGCAGGAGTGCGGGGGAACGGCTTATTGTAGCAAAGGCAAAATCCCAAAATCCCATTCTCGACAACTAACTCTATCAGGAGGGGTTAATTTATTAATATCAACCCTGGATCAAAATGAAAAATGCACCTTATGACATCCAAGTGACATGACTGAAATTTGTACCATTTTTTGATGTTTCACCAAATGCTTCAATGTCAGGGTTAAAGGAGTAAATCTTTTTTAGGCCCAAGAATGCCAAGATATCTTGCTCTATCTTAGGCACTTCTCTCAAACATGGGTATATAAGGAATTAAAAAAAAAAAAAAAAGGAAGAGACAGGGGACGGGAATGACTAAGAATACCTCCTGATATTTCTTCTTTATTTCCATAAGGGGTAATAACTCATGAGCAATCCGGCAGAGGGCACTTTCTTTAAATAGAACATTCTGATTCACAAGCAGAAAAAGGAAATAAATATTTTCTTTTCATTTTCAAGAGACATCTATGAATACCAGCTTCTGAAACAGTATTTTATCATCCACACATTAAAAAAAAAAAAAAAAAAGAAAAAAAGGGAGGAAAAGAAAAATCCCACGAATAGCTCGGTGGTGACCAGAGGGTTTGAAAAATACTTCTTCTCTTCTCGTTGTCAAAAGCCTTGCAGAATCCAGGGCAGTACTTCTTTCTCTGGAATGTTTACCTTCATGGAAATCCAACCTTTATTTTGTCTGTTCCCAGATGGAGCACTGGAACACAGTAGGCTTTTGTAAAGGAAGTGATCAATGAGTTAGTTAAACATAAATATACAGGGGGCTTTGGAGAGCCATCGTTTTGTGGACTCTCCGTTTCAATTTCAGAGGGTGGAAGCGATGTGAAATCACTTCCTTTGCAGTTCTTGGGCTACTTCTACACAGTCATCGGGGATGTGTTGCTGTGTGAGAAGCCAGTCCTTGTGCTGCTGACTCGTAGGTGACGTACCCGTGATGGTACGGCATCGAGGACTCCCGCGTGAGCTGGGTCTAAATACGACACACGTACTATAAATTGAATTTCTGTACCTCAGTCTGTATGATACAAGAAATACCAACAGTGAGTTATCCAGAGTAAATGTTAATTACCTATAGAGAGAGGGGAAATCACATTCTCTGCATAATTTGGCGCTGTCCTCCTCTTCCCGTAGCAAACATGGAGCAGTGCGGCAGATCTGGAGAACTGCTCACAACTCTTCACTTTGTGGGATTTAGCACTTCACACATTTTTGGCACTTCGATTGCTTCTTATTTGGCACTGGAAATGCAGGGGAGTTCTGTTGTGGTATTTAGAGGTGAAAATGAAAAGTTGGGTCTAGTGCTCTTTCTGACGTAGTGGGACATAGGTGGGTCTTTGTTCTTCACCCGTTAACGTACCATTTAATTATTCATCCTTTCCTCTTGTGTACTGGGACCTCTGCAAAATGAGACAGTCCTTCTGCTGAAGGTTTACAACTTTGGAAAACACGGGCTGCTCATCCAAGGGAGGCGTGAAGCTGAGTTTGAGTCACATTGAGAAACACGAAGGGAAGAAGCACGCCTGCCGGAGGAGGTCTGGTGGTCGGGGTGGAAGGAGCATTTCCACGCACGGGGCGTGTTTGGGAATGTCATCACTAACCCTCTGCTCTGGTTCTCAAGGTGTGGCTAAGGCCAGCTGCTGTGCAAAGTGTCCTGGCTTAACACATCCACCTCGACTCGTTTGTGTGAATCTTTGTTTCCTGGTTCTCTCTGAAAGCAAACAGATAACGAGCTCATCGGCGGCACAGCCCGGAGTGGGAGCTGGTTAGCGTAACCGCGTTCCAGGCTGGTGGCAGTGTGCTGTGGCCGTTCAGCGTGTTTGCACTGATCGGAGACGTGCACATTCAAGTGGGGTGTGTAAATAAAGGAGAGGCGTCTCTCTCGCAAGGCAAGTCGATCTGTGTACACATCACAAATCCCGCGTCACAACTTGCCATCGCTTACTCTTCCTGCCCCAGGAATACACAAAATGTGCTTAAAAAATTTAGAGTGCTTTTCACTGCAGTGTCCTCACCCCGCTGTCCTGCACGCTCTGTCGTGGGGCTTGTTGAGGCTGCTCTTGGCAACAGGTTGCTGGTGAAGTAAATCTCCATCATGTCCGGGAAGCAAGGCGATGTCTAGTAAATGATGCGGTAGTGCAGGAGCCCTCATCCTTAGGAATTGTCTTGGTGTTCAATGTATTTCATAACCTCGCTGGTATGGAAACCGCAGCATTCAGCCCCCTCGCGCCTGCGTTTGTGCCGGGGCGGTTTGTTCAGCGCAGAAGTGGGTATTTTCTTCCTTTTGATCTGATTAGCGAGCAGTATGTTTCTTCACTTTCAGATAATGCCTGGGCAAGTCGTTGCTTTAATTGTACATCTTATTGTGCCATCCCTGTTCAATCATGTTCAAAAATACCTACAGCTCACCCTTGTCCCTCACCTCCCTTTTCCCATTTAGATCTCACTGAAGTCCATTCTACCTTATCAGCACAGTAATTTCATGAGCAGAGCTAGGATTTCTGCCGTTTAGGCCCCGGCCATTGTCTGTCGCAGCTGCAGTCAAGATAAACCCTCACCCAGAACAAAGTTGGAATGACCTTTTACAAGCAGAATCTGCCTTGTTTCCCTCCAGACTAATTTATCAGCCTTCATTTCAGCCCAGTCTCTCAGCAGAGGCCTGAAAGAACATTACAGAGAGCATGAATGAACAGGGGGATTAAGATGCTTGGCTGGTCCCTCTTTTTCATCAGACACCTTCTGGATTTACTGGGATGTAAGCTGTAAATGACCGTAAGTGGTGAACTGCCTTCAACTTGGAGTAAGGGGAAGGGAAGGGGCGGGAGGGAAATCACCAAAGCCAAATGTTTGGAAAAGAAGAGTGATGTGGGGAACTGGATAAACTCCTGTCTTGAAGTCAGAAAGTGGTAGGTCTGAGCAGTGAGCGCGTTGCCCGGCTCTCTGGCCGTTGTGCAGAGGGCTCTGTCCTGGTAGCCCAGTCTGTCCCAGTGGGAGGCAGGGAGGGGGCACAGGCTGTGCAGGAAACCGCCTCGCGGTGAGAGGGGCTCCAGCCTTTCCAGAGCTGTTAACAAGGGGTTCTTGCAAGTTTAAGTCTAACTTATTGATTTAAAGCAAATGTTAAGAACTGGAATACATATACAAATATGTGCTAAAAGTACTGGTGTGCAGCAGACCAGGAAGAATTTTATGGGGAGTGTGATTTTGATGCTGCAAGAGCTGAAATTTTTTTAAAGTGAACTTGATAAGTGCCAAAGAGCCCAGTATGAAAGAAAAGATCCACTTTTAGCTGACAACAGCCATAGTCCAAAGGACTTGCTGTGAGGAGGGGAATAAATATTTGTCTCTTGAAGGAGAGGGGAGTTGTCAGTGATAGTTTGGGTGAATATCCTTCTGTGCAACATGGGCAGCTGCTGTTGGCTTTCGTGGAATTGGGTGATTCCCACCCCCAATACCGTAAGGCATCAGCTGTCTTTCCAGTGCTTACACATTTTAGCTTTCTTCAGCTTTTATGTAATGAGAGAAAGGGTTGTTGAACAACTTTGGAACATTACTGTTACATCGCAAGCTGCTCAGTTGAGGGGGGAGATCCTTGTCTGTAAAACTGGAATCATTGCAGTGGATTATTTTAATTGAGTTGACTTGAAAGCTTTTGCAAAGGAAGAATTAAATCCAGCTCCGGTGACTTACCCTTTGATACTGGTAGTGGTGGTTAGTTCTAGTGCTGCACTACTGCACGTGTGTCTTCCACCAGCAGTCAAGAAACATGGACTAAGGACAAAGGCGGGCTGGGAGCCTGCCCGCTGCCCCTTCCCTCTGCCCTGGCCCTGCAGTGATGCCGATGTGCACGTGCAGTGG
>NW_010141532.1:7661-17569 GCF_000699245.1 Pterocles gutturalis | reverse complement strand
CCCAGCCAGCCACCAGGAATGTCCACAGAGAAAAATTTAACACAGGCAGATTTTACACTTTTGGTAGATCATTTGAACTTTTGGTGCGTTTGGACGTTTTGGAATATTAGAACTTTTGGTGAAAAAGGAGAAAGAGGCAAAGGGTGGAATGGCAGGTGCGAGGGGAGCGTGGAAGCAGTCAAGTGAGCAGCAGGGCAAAAATCTGCTCAGATCAGAAGGTTCAGAGAGCACTGGGATGGTGTGAATCCAGTCTGTAAGTGGTTGTATCAGCAGGAGAAGGCAGCGGTATACTCTCTAATATCTCTTATACAGAGGCTCTGGATACTGGGGGCTATGAGGCGAATGCAGTGGAATTGGCCAGGCTCGAGTGTGCTCCCTAAATACTGCCTCTAGCTGTCACCGTCATCACTGCTGTTGTTGTGAGGTCAGCAAAGACCAACCCTAAAAATGTCCTTGAAGTTGTCCTTTGGGACAAAGGGGCTTTAAGGGCAAAAAAAAACCCCAAACCCAGGGAGAAATTAAATGTTTCTGGGTGATAACAAATGACATAAAGGGAGGAGTTGTGGGGTCAAGGGACTAAAACAGGGGACACACCAAACAGTGCCCCTAGGTAAGAGGGGGACGTGCTGCCCCACTAAGGTGTCTGGGTTGGGCAGACCATTGCTCTGCTCAGGACATTTCTTATGACCTTGGGAGGATGTAAGTCTCCCATTCCATCCCCTGCTCTCTGGCAGGGCTGCGTCTGTGTTCGTGCTGTACCACTATTTCTATTGCAAATCTAATTTTCAACTCTTCATTATTTTGTGGATTTTAGATCCAAGCCAGCATTCACATAGATTCTCATCTTGCCTGCAGTTTATTACGAGATTTTGTAGTAATCTGCTGGAAATTTCAGATTTAGAAGTTTGAGCCAAAGTGACTTCTTTTCCTGTTTTTCAAAGTTGCTTCATTTTGTAAAAGGCTCGTGTGTGTGATATATATCAGAAATGCATGTGTAAATTTACTGCTTACTATAAGCTGTAATTGGCAAGAGCAGGAATATAGCAAATTCAGAATGTGAGTGATAGAATACTCACCAATGCTGTATCCTTTATTTTATTACCTGTATTATCCATGCTCTAGTTTTCCGCTCTGTTCTCTCTCCTTCACGAGCTGTGTTTTCACCAGACTGGCATTTTCCTACTCTGATGAATTAACTGTCAATTGAAGTTAGTGAGATAAATCAAAACAAATGGACACTCTGCTCCGTATTGACTTTCTCACCGCCTGATCCTGAAAACCACTTTCTGAGCAGTGTGCTGCTATTACGCTCACTTGGTTCTAAGCAAACGTACAAGGAAGAAGGAGTTGGGGGCGGCTGGTGTTTAACAGCCATCAATTCCATTTTCACTATCTTTGTTTTATCTCGGGTCTTGTCGACAAGGAGATCTGTGCCGTTTACCTGGGAAGAAGGCACTTGGCACTGTGTCAGGAAATGAAACGTTAAATGGCTCTCGGGAAGCAGACGGGGAAGTTCAGGTCTTTTACAGTGCGGTCTTAATCTACACTAGGAAAGAGTTTTTGGAATGACTGCAGCAGTTTAAGGAGAAAGGAGGATGCTTTGTTATTAGTACGGGCTGTGTGCAGACACCCACCGCAGCAGAGGAGGGACAAGGCTCTAGTCTGGACCAAGGGATGTTTTTTAACATTAGCGGTGGGAATTTTTTCTGTATAATTACATAGTCATCACACAGGGGGCTTCAAGATGTTGAAGTCTTGGCTGTTATCCCAAGATAGCAGCAAAGTTTCTAGCTTGGTTTATTCTATTTGTACAAGCAGCTGAGTGATGCTCAGCCACTCCGTCTCTAGGATCGTCTAGGTCCTGCTCAGACAGAACGGGACACCGAGGGAGTCGGTAAAACAGGTCTGAAACACAGATGTGTTTAAGGCTTATCTCCTGTAGACCTGGTAAAACTTTCCCAATAAGGAACAGGCATTCATTTTAATGTCCTCAAAGTTGTATGATAGAAAAGGGATTGATTGTTTTTAAATAATGAGAATAGAAAATCCATCTACGCGTCTTCGGTGGTGCTACTGCAGGGCGGTGTAGATCAAATCCCAGCCGTGCTGCTGGCTGACCGGAGTCCCTCCGCACGGCTTCAGTAAGAACAAGCACATGCCTGTCGTACAGCAAGTGTTGAAATCCTTTTGTTATTTGTTTACTTGTATCTTAAACATCTGCGCCTTCATACTTGGCTTTGAAATGCATTCTAGATCAACCGGATTGTTTTTCATAACTATTGCCTGCTCGCTTGTTATGTCTTCGTCCGTAACCAGTACCACATTTAGCAAATAAATTTAACACCTTCTTACCTGGAAGAGATCTTATAAACTTTAATTGAAGAAGTAAAAGGTTAAAAAAAATGTATGTGCAGAGGAATGGATGGTGGAAAGGGGTAAAGCCTCTCAGCAGTAGGTTAATTGGAGAGTGGAATACCAGGGTAGATGGGAGCACATAGTTTCCTTGGACAATGTGCTAAAGAACTGGGAGCTGGGAAGGACCAGCTGGGATTGTTAGTGAATTAGCTGAAGTCAGAAACTGCTGAATGGAGCAAAGAAGTAAAGGGGAAATGAAGGTTAGGGTATAATTCAGTCTAAATTAGGTGGGCCATTCACAATGCATAAAAGGGCTCTGAGCTTCCTTTCTTGGGGAAAATGGGTAGGAAAGCTCACTTTTATTTGGATGCGTGTTGAGTGGGTGATTTTAAGAATGTGCATACCTAGAGCCTACTTTTTGGAAGTGCATTATCCCACATGAGTTTGGAGGAAGCATTGAAAATGCCATGAGCCTGAAACACAACAGATTTAGTAAGAAAGACTCACAACCGTTGCACTGCGAAAGCGTGTAATTGTAATCTCTTTTGAACTGGAACAAGTTCTCCTCATTTATTCTACCTTTGCTTGCGTGTTATTAATGATGAAAACTCTGATCACCTCTGAGTCCTGGGTGCTGGAAATCCACGCTGGCTTTGGCCCAGCTCTGCTTGTTTTTTCTGGAGAGATTTATCATAGCAAATATAAAGTGCTTAATAAGGACTATGTGGCATGGCAGCTTTTGGCAGTTCCAGAAGTGCAGGGGCTGGAGGTGGGACGCTTCCCCCCTCGTGCCGTACCTGCCGCAGCCCGGACGCGCTCCTGTGCTCGCTCTCAAGGCTGATGTCAAGCCCAGTCAATTTAAATCAGATTCAGGACTGGAATGGCAATAAGTGTTCAATCAAAGTATTTGATAAATCACTTGAACAATCTTGCAGATTGCAAATTCTGTAAGTGCAAGTTCTGCACTTATTCAAAACTAGTGAATGTGACAAGACGAAGAGACAGCAAAGTCAAAACAGCAGGAAGAAAAACTCAGATTCTTTGATGAGATTAAAATACCAGCAATTGAAGTGGCAAGCAGGTAGGACTGTGCTGCTCGTGTAGCTTTCTAGCCAATACTCGAGCATTTCCAAGGAGAGTATACAGATGGGATAAAGAAGAGAAGGCTGATTTGATGATTGCGGTGTAATTTTACCTTTACTTTGGGGTATGTGTGTTTTCCTTAATATCGTGAATGGCATAATTTAGATGGTCAGGAAAGTTTTCTCTCTTATTAAGTGGGATGACAAGTGACTGTAAAAGTAGGAGAAGGGAAATCTCAACAAACCCTGGATTGCTTTGAATGCTAAACAGTTTTTCTTTGGTTACTCAGATTGTGCATGAGCTTCCTCAGGGGGAATTTATTCTGGTAAGTGTCTCATATAAAAGGTGAAAACAAAGTGTTGAAACAAACTCTTTGACTTGACTTTAGACTGGTTTGTTACCCCCTGCAGACATGTGTCCAACTATGTATAATAATGATTTTTTTTTTGGCTACAATTTTGATTATCTCAAATAAATATGGAAGGAATTAAAGCAAATTTGGTTTTGAGTAGCTTCCAGAATGAAACTTTGTGTTTTCCCCTCTGACCTTTTCCCTTCTTATTGATGAAAGAAGTTTACCAAATTATGATGGGAGAGGAATACACTTGTCGTCAGTACCGACCCAAAGGCAAGAAGCAGGATTTGAAATGACAGTTTTCATGGTTACCAGAAGGAAGATGACAAATGGCATCAGTTTAGACTGTAGCTGGTGTTGATGTTCAGCATTCCAGTCTAAAAAAAAAAAAAAAAAAGTTAGTTTTGTGCGCAACTAGTTCAGTGTTCTCTTCTCATTGTTGTCCTTATTTGTAATCCTGGGGGTGTGTTTATTAGGACCCTGGTGCCAAACTCTTGTTTACAGTGTATTTTCCTTGCCTCCACCATTGATGTGTTTCTCATCCTCAGAAGTGAGGCATTGGATCACCCTCTGTTACGGGTACGGTAGGAGCAGTTGACCTGACGTTTGTGCTGTCTCCAGGCGAGTGACTGAGCTCTTTGTCTCCTTTTCCCCACCTGTTTCACCGCAGATGTGAAATGTCCTAATTGGTGTTAAAAATGTGCATCCTGAAAACACATACCTCTGCTTTCAGACTTTGAGATTCTTGAGTGAAAACTCCTGTACTAATCACAGTGTATTACAGATCACATGGGATAATGTTTGTCCAGCTGTGAAACTGGACAGATTTGCTGGATGCAAAGACGTACACAGGTATATAGGTATATACAGACACGTGTACTTCAGCCTCCCAAGCCAAAAGTGCTCCATGGTTCCTAGAGGCCTTTTGCATCAGTTCTGTGATAGCCTTGGTGTGACCTCCTGCTCTCTGAGGATGTTTCTTAGTTAAGCTAGTTTTCCAAAAGCTACTCAGATACAAATTATTTGAATAAATTAGTAGAGATTTGCGTTCTAGACCAGTAACTGCTGAAATGCCTTAGTCTATTTAAAAAAAAAAGTAATTTTCAAACGACACTAAGATCTACTTCACACATGTGGACATAATTGTTAAAAAATTCCCCCTTAACTTGAAACCAGTTTTTTTTCCTCTTAAAAAAAGGTATTTTTTGGGGCTTGCTAGCAGTCCTTATTCTTTCTCCCATAAAATAAGTATGTTTAGCACGTTGAACACATATTAGTTAATGGAAATCATCAGCCATAAGGGTTTGTATAAAACTGTACAGTGTATATAAGGTAGAATTATTTTAAAATCTTGATTTGCTTGCACGATGCCGGTGCCTTTATTTTCTGGTATGTCTGTGGCTCTGTCTCGCAGATTTGGAGAGGTTAAGCTCTGTGTGTGCGTGCAAGCGTGTGTGTGCATGCGTCTGTTGTTTCTTTCTTCTTGAAATGCTTCACCACAGTAGGCAAAATGGATGAAACACAGAAAAAGAGAGACAATAAATAGTTTCCTAACCTGGCTTGGATAATAGAGAAAGTTCGTTAGATTTATTAATCCTCATTTTCCTTTGGACTGTCAGGCTTAGAGTGACAGTAAAAAAGCTTGTGACGACTTTGGCTAATTTGCACTCCATTCACTTTCTCATGAAAACCCATCAGGATGACTGAAGAACTGCTCTGCAATTGACCTTATTCAATGGCAGAGTGATATACTGGGAAACAGGCCAGTTCTTACAATGCCGAAAAGAGCAAATTGGACAGAATCTTTGTTCCTCTCTTTTTTTCTCTTTCCTTTTTATGCCAGTCTTGCTCTAGTTAAGCTCTCTCATTTGTTCCAGCCGTAGCTCTGGGGCTCAGGTCACCCTCTGAGGCTGCCATTGCAGGTGATCGCTGGGCTGCTTGTCTCGGCTGCGGAGAGGAGGGAGAGGACGGGAAAGGCTGGGAGACTGCTGCAGAGAAAAAGTCTGAAGGCATCAGCCAGATGTTCGGGGACAGGAGGCGGGCTGTGACTTTGCACGCAGAGACCACCGGTGCTCAGACAGGCTGCACGCATCGAACAACCGGGGGGCAAATGATGCCCCCACGGAGCGCTTTCGTGTTGCTTTTGGGTGAGGCGTTAATGCTGGGGGTGGTCACGGCAGGGCAGAGGCAGGGAGTGATGCTGAGCTTGAAGCAACTAATTTCTAATTCTGTTTAATCATATTTAAGTGCTCACATTATCTAAAGAAATCTGAAGATTTCTGTATGCAGAAAAACCATTTATGGGATCTTAAGGGACTGCAGTCATTTTTCATTGTTTGTTTTCCTTTTTGAATGTTTCTATTAGACAATTCATTTTTTTTTTCCAATTTAATACAGCTAAGGAAAACCTGGTGACTGTATGCTTCAGGCTTCATTAAACCCGAACCGCTCAGCAAGACTCAGGAAACGTGTTGTTCTTCTCCCACAACCTCACCGAGGGATTAAGCATGTTGTAGGGCCATGCTTCTGGAGGGGGAAGGTGGGTTTCTTAAAAAGGTAAAATTAGAAAAGTGCCACACCACATCCCCCAAACGTTCAGCCAGACAAAAACACCTCTGGCTCTTCAGTGTGTGAACGTTACTCTTTGCTGACCAGCATCAGTACTTCTGATTTATTCACTCGATAAAATAAAAGACATCCTCCTGAAATAATAGGATTTGGAAAACTCTTCTCTCTCCAGAGTGGAACCAACCTCACCCTCCCCAAACACCCAGAGAGCCTCGACCTGAATGCTCTTTTTAAGGACAGTTGTATGTGTTTTAGGCTCCTTTTCTAGGTTACAAACCTCGGTGTCGTTAGGTTTTGAAAGTAAACCAACAGGGTGGAGACTGAGGTATGTGTGAAAGAACAGAGGAGGCAGCAAAGCCTCTTCTACCCCGATTTTTGGGGGCAGATGTTCACAGGAAGGAGCGGGTTATGCTGACACAATGAGTCTTGACGCACAGGATGAACCTGGACAGAGGTGTGACCCCCTCTGAAGTGCCCCGCTGTCACTGCCGGGTCTTTCCTATGGTAGGAGAACTCTCTGCAGGGATTTCGGATCTCTCCTGGTGGATGGCCCCAAGTGCTGCGACTTCCGCCGCTCGCTGTTGTCACACGCTGCGCGGAGTCGCTGGCATCGCTCTAGTCCTCTCTCTGTCATCTCCTTGCCCTCCTCCTTCTGGTGCCCTCAGGTCCTCTGATTTCCCCTTCTCTCTCTATCAAATTCTGCCCATGTCCGCACCCTCATTAATCAATGTCAAGTCACAGAGTGTACAACAAGGGCTGTATTCTTCCACTGCCCCCTCAGCCCTCATACATCCCATTGTTCCAAGAAACTGATTCAGATGGCAAGAAAACAGCCGATGCAGCACATAAAAGAGATGAGACAGAAATGAAAAGAATCAAGGAGGGGAAAAAAAAAAGAGGAGGCATTTTTTTCCCCTGAAACACTCGAATAAATACTCGGCAATGA
This sequence comes from Pterocles gutturalis, assembly GCF_000699245.1. Lineage (NCBI taxonomy): Eukaryota > Metazoa > Chordata > Aves > Pterocliformes > Pteroclidae > Pterocles > Pterocles gutturalis. The sequence goes on along the minus strand of NW_010141532.1, from coordinate 10,262 downwards.
TAATTTAAATTATTCATACATTTATGAAAACATCCATTGAAAAGTGAAGTGTATGATGCTCTTTGTCTACTTTACTTGTCTCTTGTTTGTGATTAACCTTTACTGTAACTTGGGCTGGCAGTGCCACGATCACAAAGACCAGACTTTTCCTTCCATGGGAAAAAAATGTTTCATCGTATCCAAATGAAAAATTAAGTGGAGGTATTTAGTGCTGATGTGGCAATTTGTTGCAAAGCATTAAAGATGCAGTATTATCCGTGTCTGTGGTCCAAATGCTGGTTATTAAAAAAAAAAAAATTAGACAAAGCCAGCTTTTAACAGCGTGTTCCCTTACAGCGCAGTTTGACATATATTCTTCTTCCAGTACCATGACGTCCTTCAGGAGCCAGAGCGCTTGACACCGCGCAGTGCGCGGGCTTTGCCGCACGCAGAAAAGGAGGATCTGCGTATGTATGAACACACACAAACGTAGGCTCAAAAAATGCAGATGAAGAACAAATCAACTCAGTTATTTGAATTACAGCTCCTAAGATGGGCAAGCTATGTAACACTTATCGATAGAGGAGCGTTAATAATTTCATCAGAAAATGTGAGCCATGTGAGACCTGAAAGTCTGTGGAAGTCCAGGTGACATTTCTTTTGCCTTTCAGATAGACTTTTTTGTTCAGACTTTGTGGTCCCCGCCTTGCTTTAGAAAACCTCAGTTTGTGGCAAGATAAGTAGTGGAATAGTAAATGCCAATAGTGCTAAACAAACTAATATCAGGAATAACAATAATAACGTGGGAGAGTTTGAAAACTCAGAGCTGTGGGGAACTGTGTTCTTTGGGAATGTCTCTGCAATTCTTGCTTTTTTGCAGAGACCAAGAGAAATAGTCAAAGCAAAGCTTCTCGTACAACATTTGTGTCTTGCTTTAATTCATCAAATTTCTATACAACTTCCAAACCAGAGAGGTCTGGAAAATGTCAGATAATTTATAGATAATCATCCAAACATTTTTATTCTCAAGTGAACATATTTAGTCCTGCAAATATGCATTTATGCCTTTCCATAACTGGTTGATTACGTGGGAGGGGGAGCCATTGTCTCGCAGTCAAAGCCAAGGGATTTTAAGCAAAGATCTAGTTACTCTGCTGTTGACTCTGCTGTTGACTCTTTGTGTGACCTTGGACATGTCACTTATCCTCTGAATGCTTCACTTCCTTCTGTAAATGGATATAGAAGTTTTGAGTACATGCAGAAAAGTGTGTCTGGAACTTAGCAAAGCATCTGGAGGTTCCCCTAATAGGTGCTGTTGGGTCCTGCCAGTGGAGCTAAGAGCGCTCTTCAGTGGCAGGGTTTTGTTGGGTGTTGTTATTGTGGCGCTTGTCTCGGGAATTTTTAGTTTTTGTTTCAAGCCTTTTTCCAGTCACTTTCCACTTTTGCATTTTGTCTTCTAGTTTTTTAGTTTTTCCACCTAGGCTATTTCTGGACAAAGTGACTCTAGAAGTTTTTCTTTGCATCTATCTTGTCCAGGATTTACTGGTTTTGTATTTTAATAGAGTCTCTGGATTTGTCTTTGGCTGAGGTGAAGCATTTGCTCTTGTTTCAACAGAAAACACTTTTAGTAAATCCACAAACGGATAAATCCACTAAGAGAGGCTGTCAGCCATGGGATACAGTATTTATATAGAAAGTGTGGTGGAAAACTGTATATTGAAAGAGGAAAGGAGCTGGAGCAAAAGTCCTAAATCAAACTCCTGGCAATACACTGTCTTGGTGTGTATTTCTTGCTAGGCTGTGATTCCTTTTTCTTGGAAATTATCCAGAACTTCCTGGCTCAGTGATCTGGGATACTTTTCAATATGCTGGAAATACGGAGCAGTGGGCAAACTTCAAACGGTTCGGAGACTTTTTGGGGTATGGAGAGACATCCAAAATATCGGTTCCTTTTCTCCGCTGATTTGCATAAATCCTCCTCCACCGCTTCCAAGCCTCGCTGGAGTTTCTGAGCAAGAAGCAGGCAGCAGATCCCTCCCTCCTGTTCACACACCAAACCAGATTGTCTTTGGGAGCAGTCACCGGCTGCCGAGCCCGCTCGTCCCGCAGCGGGAAGCTTTGCTCCTTCGGTGATGAGCAAGCAAAGATACGGCCACGTGCAAATAGCCGGGGTTATACTACCTGGTGTCAGAGCTGTGGGAGGGATAATCTGTGTGTTCACACCCACAAAAACACCCCTAAGCTTCTTGATTTTCAGTTTTGGGTGAAGATGGCTTAGCTGGGTCTGGTTATTCCAAGCACAAAGTTGTTCCATTGCTTGTCCAGTGCCTGCAGTGTGCAGGTGACCGCTGCGCCCCTTTTTTCTGCAAGGCCTTTGGAGGCTGAGGAATTAAAAATTTTTTCTCCAATTCCTCGCATTAGCGTGGTTTAGAAATAACGACTGTCTGATCCGTTTCCCCCGCGGCCGTGTCGGGGCAGGACTCCGTGCCCCCAGTGCCGCTCCGTCCCGGCCGCTCCCTGCGCGGTGGCCGTCCCCCCCGCAGCCCCCAGCAGGCTTTGCCCATAGAAGGTCCGGAGATGCCTTGCGCAGCGCTCCCTCCTCCCACCCAGCCACCAACCCTG
>NW_010141532.1:5643-7412 GCF_000699245.1 Pterocles gutturalis | reverse complement strand
TGGCGCGGCGGGGAGTCTATATCTCACTCTTTTGCTCTGTGGTTCATACTTTTTCTCTCTCACGGGGGTCACCCCGAGCCTTTCACTCTGGCTTCATATTCACATAAAGACATCAAGAAAAAGAAAAACCACACCAGAAAGAATTATTAGGCATGGCTGTCAAATGCTTTATGGGGGGGTGTGGGGGGTGTAGGGGGAAAGAACAGTAACTCTTTATGTGCTGGCATTGTTGCACGAGCTCATGTACGGCTGCGGGAGGGCAGGCTGCGGGGAGACGTTACATGCCTGGAGAATCACAGAATATTGTGTTGCAGCAAAAGGGCATTTTGTTTGCATTTCTGGGGTTTTTTAACAGGTTTTTCTAGATGATAGGTGGCTCTTTCCTGATCCCATTTTCCTGAAGAACTTTTTTGATTTGAAGAAGTCTTTATGGACTTGCATGCCACTTCTTCGCTGCAGAGAGATGTTAGGATCGAATAGACCGAACTGTCCCCAGCCCACTGCTGCGTGGGAAGGAGTTTAAAAATCCAGCCGCCGTCACCGCCAAACCCTGCTCTGAGTATTAATACTTCCTCATTGAATGGGCAAAGCTTCGTTAGTGCAAACGAGCTGAAAAAACGGATGAGAAGAGCCTCTTTGCCCCTCTTCTGTACCAGCAGAGACCTGAGCCGGTTGTTCCACTTGGTGTTTATTCAGGGAGCACCTACTGGGCTAATACGCGGATTCAGAATTAGGGAACTGCCCACTGGTGGGGAAAAAAAAAAAAAAAAAAAAAGCATTCCTGAATCTGCTACCCATCTCTCTCCACCACGCTCACAGGGAACTTTGGAGAGCTGTGAACTGAAGGCTTCGCAAACAAATCGCCTGCCTGAGGTTCATCCAGATGCCGCGTAGCCGTGTATGTTTTTAACCCTTTGGAGCGGTGTTCCGTTTCTTTGCTTACTGAGAAGTGGGCAGGCTGTGCTAGGCACTGCTTTAAGAAGACCCTGCTGCCTTGGAGAGGAAGATAAATTAAAAACTTCATTTAATCCTTTGGAAGTCTGAGACTGTAAAGTTAACAGTCGAGTAACCTATTAAAATTTACAGTGCAAGGCATCAAAACAGAAGAGAAGTGCACATGTATAAAGTTTAAAGCATCCTTATAAAAAGCCGGAAACCTAACACTGCATTCCTACAAATTATTCCCTTAGCAAACATTTTTATTTCCAATTAGTAAAAGAAAAATTGCTAATTTGCTGCAGTTGGACAGGCCTGACGTCTCAATCTGCAAAGTGTCAGTGCTGTGAAAGGAAATGTTTCACACTGTGCTGGAGAGAGAGAGCAGCTCTAAAGAGGGTCAGGGCATTGGGCCCAGAAACCAGATTGACTGGCCATAGTGCTAAATTACTCACACAAGACATACATTGTCTGCGGTGCCAGCTACAGAGTACTCACTTTCTCATTCTTTCCCTTTTTTAGTTGGTGCTGGTGGGGGAGGCGAGGGGACGGTGGGGTGCAGCAGGAGGGGGGCACGGCAGAGGAGAGGGAGGAGGGAGCACGGGCTCATCCCCGGAGAGCTGCGGTGAGCTGAAATCCCTGCTCTGGTCCTCCTGCAGCCCTTTGGGAACCCACCGGTCCTCCCTGGCAGCCCTTTGTTCCAGCGCAGGTGTCAGATGGACTGAGGGTGGTGCCGTGCTGGAGATCCAGGCTCAGCCCCTCCACGTCCGGAACAAAACACGGCGGCACCCAGCAGCGGCGGTGGTTGTTTTAAAGACAGCGGTAGTATTCCT
>NW_010141532.1:2574-5588 GCF_000699245.1 Pterocles gutturalis | reverse complement strand
ATCCTCGAGAACTGCTGGAGGATGCCAACAACGTGACGGGGCGAGAGGAAGGAGCGGGCAGAGGACAGGGCAGGGCTGCGGGGACGCGGGGGCAGATAAAGCCTGGCTGCTTCCAGCACGGTGGTGGCTCTCTGTTTGAAATACCCGTGTTGTGTTTATTCCACGGTCTCATCAAGAGCCCTTGAATCCAAACACTGCTTTGAGTGTACTGTAAAACCCTAACCAGGATGTAAATCTGGATTTTATGAAACTTTTTAGTGATCTGAGTTGTCCACACTGACTACAGAGTGATCACGGAGCCTCTCCCGAGAGGTTCAGAAGCCACCGGCTTTGATTTGTGTGGCTTCCCCTGGGTATCTTCAGGTCTGCACTCGGCAGAGCTGAGCCTAACGGCCTGACACGGCTCATTTTTCTGTTACACAGGCTGGTATTCGAACTTAAATAACTGTTTTATTAATTATGTAACAACAAGAAGACAAGGTTCAAGCCTAAAAATAATTACTGCTTTCTAAATAACAATCTTCTGAAAAAAGTTTCTTATACTTGTGGTTCCTCGTTCTCCCTTGCTGCTCCCAGCCCACGTTTTGCCCTGTGTGTTGTGAGGACTAATTAGCTGGAGACGGAACGGTGATATTGAAGGTGTGAAGCGCTTGTAAGCTTCAGTGATGGGTTTGGTTCATCGTGCTGGGCAGTGCATTGCAGCGCTGGGGTGTGTAGCGGGGACGAGCTTTGTACCCTTCCGAACAAGCTGCTTGAAAGTAATATTTCATTTTGCTGATGTACTGGTGCCTCATGTAGAGCAACTTCAGTGTGCTAGAGACACATCTGTATTTCTCTTTCCTTTCTGCAAGGCGTCATCATGAGGTAAGCACCAGCTTATTTGTGCTGAAAATCTTCCCCGTGGGCGCAGAGCTCCCGTGAAGGCGGAGGAGGCTGGTGTGCGGGAGCGGCTCTGGGCTCTGCCGGGAAGGAGGCTGCTGCACCTTGACAGCACAGTCCCCCGCCCCGTTCCCAGCTAGACAGGTTCTGGGTTTCTTTCTGCTGATAATCCCTTCAGGACCTTTGTTTTCTGATAAAACTAGATTCCGCTGGAGAAAACTAAACACATTAGAGGCTCCATTACATCCTCTGCATACTTCTTAAAACCTGCCCCGTGCTTCCTGTGCGTTAAACAGAGCAGCCGCCTGCTGGGTTCCTCTGTGGCACAGCGCGGCCCCGCCATCACCGGCATTGCTGATAGCTCTGTACAGCTGCCACGATAAGACAGTAACATTTTCAATGTGTCCCTATTAAAAAAAAAAAAAAAAAAAAAAAAGTCCTTGCCTGTGGTTGGATAACTGCAGGACGAGAGTGGTGGTTGCTTTGTCCAGAGGAAGATGCTGTTCCTCAGAGTCCGTGTGCAGCTGCTGCTTTCACGCGGGGCTCGGCAGGCGGTTATTTATGGTCCCATATGAAAACGCTGCTGCTTAGTTGATAGGAAGAAAAGGAGCGAGCAAAAGCAGTTTATTTTGGGAGCCAGGTTTGAACGTTGCAGAATGGAAGGCCAAATAGGTGTTTCCTTTTTGAGTCAGGCCTTTCCCCACGCTCCCGGCCAGAACCGGGAGCTCCAGCACTTTCTGCGTGAAACCAAGCCCGTCGGTGAATCCAAGAATGAGTTTCCTTTGAGGAGGCCCATTCGAGCATCTAGTACAGGAAGGAAAGGAAAGGAGAGAGTGATTCAAACTTCTGGGAGGATTTAGGAAGTTTTTGTTTGGGCTGGGTGGAGAGATCTGTGAGCCACAGTCTGTGCTCGAGTGACTAAGTGACCGCGGTTGCCTCTGTTGCCGTTTCCATGTTCTTTGCCTTTTCTGGGGCAGAACTTTGCCCCGTACAATTTGAGAAATAATTCGAAGAAGAAATTTGTATGGGAAGCAGCAAGAAATTCTCAGAAAGTTCTTCCTTTTTTTTTTTTTTTTTAATCCTGATCCTGCTATCTGGAGGATGCAGAGGGTGAGTAGTGATGGACGGAGTTCCTCGGGCTGCTCGGCTGGCTTGCTGCGACCTCCACTGTGCCTGGCTGCAGCCAGGGAGGCATTTGTGGGCAATCAGTGCTGAAGGGAGTGGTACTCATGGTTCAGAAATTTTTCAGGGTGAAGGAATTTGGTTATTTCTCCAGTCAAATGAAATCAAAACTACCAAGTCCCCTTAAGTCACTGGGTCATTTTATGTTTCTTTGTCACCCGGTGAAGAGAGCGCTCGGAGCACGAGCCAGGAGCGATACGGGGTGTGCTCCTCCCTGTGTGCGCAGACGTGCCCGTACACCCCTTGACCCGGCGGCAGAGTGAGCCTGAACACCGTGTTCCTCCCGCGTCCTGGTGCACGCGCTTTTTTCTCCATTCTGGAGGACTGGAAGCAGTCCAGGGACTTTACATATGCAAACACCTTCACCCCGAGCTGCTGCTCCCATCACAACGGGCACATTCTGTCACTCAGCCCCTGTGCACGGAGCAGTGCCGTAACCTCCCTGCCGAGGGTTACTGGGAAGTTGTTTCCATGCATCTGGGAGCTTGTGATGTGTGCTAAGGAGGGAAGCCAGCGCCTTCCATCACTGTCATCATATGGGGTTTCCCACTTTTTTTTTTTTTTTTTTAATTCCAGGCCTTTATCCTTCAAACCAAAATAACGCATTCATGTTCTCTACACATTGTTGCTATAATTACAGCTGTGCGTGGCCACACAGGTCCTTTGGAAACCAGATGTCACATTTCTTAACCTCTGCTGCAGGGCTAGTGGCTGGCCACAGAAACTTCCCAGTACACGTATTCCTCTTCTTGTGGAAATAGCCTGGATGTTCAGAAACAGCTGAGCAAATTTGGCCTTCATCTGTCATTTTAAGAAGAGTTTGTCCTAATTCCCTGTTGCCTGTGGTCTTTCTCATACTCTTTTTCTCAGTGAGCTTCAGAGCTCAAGAAGCCAGCAGTGGCTGCCCCGGTGTGTGGCTTGGGGCTCTGGGGGACCACGAGCCCCGGGCAGGC
>NW_010141532.1:0-2543 GCF_000699245.1 Pterocles gutturalis | reverse complement strand
TGAAGCCTCCTCTTTGGCAGGGGGTGCAGGGGCTGCTGCCGTACCCGTGTGGGTGCTTTTCTTACCTGCTCCAACAGGTCAGCTGGCAGGGTCTCGTCCTCTGAAGGGGACCTTTACTAAACACCCGGCAGCTGCAGGGATCGTGGCACTTGTTCTTCTGCGTCGGGGCCCCAGAATGATGCTCTGATGAACCCGAGCTGTTAGTTGACTTTTCAAATAGAGGAATGTCAGAAGCTCGTAGCTGGCATCCACCCTGGTTTGATGACAAGGTTTGAGCCTGGATCGTTACATTCTGCATTCTCAAGTGCAGCCAACACTACCAAATGGAAATGCTACTTTAATATTTGCCCTCACCTCTTCTGTAGGGTTGCTTTGCCTTGTTAGGTGCTTGCTGTGGTTCCTCTCTGGAGTTGGTCCCATTTCGGTTAGTGTTTGATAGGTTCCTGTGCATGCAGAACCTGCAAAGCGCTTTGGGTTTGCCAGGATGGAGGCAGCACATGGCAAGTTTAAAAGCGTTAGTCTGACCTGAGCTGTAGGGATTTTGCTTTTCTTTTTTTCTTCCTTGATTATTGTTTTTTTTCTCCGATAGCTCTGTTGGTTACAGTGGAAGGGACAGTTACACTACTGCGAGATAAGCCAGGCTTCAAAGTCTGAATTGATGTGCGTATAATTCTGAGCTTACTGGGGTCAAAGGTGTTTGCATCTGAGGAGGAATGACAGCCTCATTGTTCAGATTAGGTCTAAGGAGCTTGAAACTCAATTTCTAGATGCCAGAGACTGTGTGGTTTGGACACATCACCTAATTTCTTGTCCTAGTCTCATCTGTAAAATTGAGATGGTAATCCTCCTCTTTTTCTGTCCTCACCATTTCTCTCTTGTGTTTACTTGTTTCACAAGGTCTTTCAGGCAGACTCTTCGTGTTTTGTGTATCAGCTCAGCTGGGCTGCCGTCTTTTGTTCTGGTTCCTCCTGACAATAAGAGGTGGGGAACTCGGCCAGGCGCAGTGTGGCACCAGGAGGTTCAGCTGCAAGGTTATCTGACGTGGTGCTTCCCCGGTGCTTGGAAATATAGATGTGGGGAATGATGGAGAAAAACTGGTCCCTGTCTCAAATTAGAGTCAATGGCTTATCAGCGCTGGATTTTTTCCCTGTGAAGATGGTGGGGTTTGTTACTGAGATTCCCCAAGTCCACCTGCTTGAAGATAAGTTTGATCTATTTTTCTTCATAGCTAGCAAGGACGGCACATCAGAGAATTACGATTTTCTCATGCTAGTTTCCTGCGTTTCACAAAACACGCGTGGCTTGCTGAGGCTCTGTGTGGGTTTGAGCCAGATTTGCTTTTTGAAGCAGGCTGAACTGTGGTTTGGAGAAACAGCAGCAGCGGAAGCTGGTTCTGGGGTGTCCAGCCACAGAAGGCATTTCTTGGAGTAAATTATCAGATAAAGGTCAGCTTGTGCCACCTTAATCATGCCGCAGCTAACAAAAGCGTTGTTTGTGAAGCAGCTGCTGATTATCATTGGGGAGCAAATGTCTTTGCATTTTATAGCTCCTGTTATCTGAAACTAATAAAAACGCAATGCCAGCGACGAGTCGAAGGTCATCTCCTCTCTCTGGTGAGGTGGGTAGCACTCCAGCTCAGGATTACACATGCTTTTTGCCTAATACAGTCTGTAAATAAAAGTTTTGAATGAGGGATGTAAATCAAGGACATATTCTGTCCTTTGGTTAACACTTAAACAAAAGTTTTCCTTTTTTTATTTTCACATATTGCTTCCTAACCTCCACGCTCCAGAAGAGACCAGAAAGCAGGTAGCGTGTTTCAGACTCGCCCAGGTGCCGTTTGAGTTAACCAAGCGCGGGGATGGTCGTGAGCCACTTTTGAAAAATCAGATTTAATAGAAAATCTATGGAAACAATCAAAATGCTCACCTTTCAGGGAAGCCATTGTGCCAAGTGCAACGTAAAGAGACAGCAATAAATCACCGTGCTATGCACCTCAAATAGATAATCAATTTAATTGAAAGCATCAATAATCATAGTTTGACATTTATTACCCTGTGGATGTTTTATCTTTTAGGCTAGGGGACAGCAGGGCAATGATGAATACCAGTTCTGCCATGGAACACAATTACATGGTGCAAGGAAAAGGATTTTATATTCTGCAAAGAAAAAAGGAGTCAAATTAGTAATTGAACCAGATTGCATGAAATCAGTGAGAAATAAATACATATAACTTGAATTCCAGCGTTATGGCTCGTGAGGGAATGTCGCAGGTGCTCTTTTTGAGTGACTCAGGGCAGCAGCTCTACAGGGCCAAGTCTCCCTCTACAGAATGTCATCTTTTTTCTGACATTCACAAGAGAAAGCCAAAAGTTAGGCTGTGTTCTTCCTCCTTTGGCTGTATTTTGTTGTTAGTGCTCACCTGCTCATTTCACTGTGCATCCTCAAGGGTGAGGAATAGTGCAGAAGTTGCACTGCTTGGATAGACAGAAGGCTGAGAGCAAAAAAGGGATCGAAATGTTCTTTCGTGCTTATTTTATAGA
>NW_010141531.1:0-2194 GCF_000699245.1 Pterocles gutturalis | reverse complement strand
CAGGTGGTGGGGAGGCGAAACCGTGCGTGGGGCTCCCAAAATATTGATTTTGATGGGAGGGGAGAGATGCTTCAGAGGAGGAGGGGATGCTCCTGCATCCTGAAGGGATGCATCCGGAGGTGGTACCCAGGGGTGATGGGGTGCACCCACCGAGCCCTGTGAGCTTGGGGGGGGTTCTTCCAGCATTTTTGCAATTTTTTAGCCTTCAAATATGGGATAAAACCACCCTGAGAGACGGGTTTAAAGGATTCAGCTGCCCAGCAGCCGGCTGCCAGGACAAAAGGGATTTATGTGATAAACCCCGTGGGTTTCCCGCTCCTCGGGGTGATTCCCCAACCCACGGGCAGCCCTGACGCCTGGTGAGGGGCATCGCTGCCTGCACCCATCCTCGGGTCAGTGAAATCCCCCTGGGCTGGAGTTTCTTGGAGAATTGGGGATTTATTCTGCTTTCTGCACTGAATAACGGCCCTGGGCTCCTGGAGGGTTCAGGGGTCTGGATGCGTCCCTCACCCCAGCACCCTGTAAAGAGAAGATGCTCAAAACGCCCGTGGGTGCAACGATAAATCTGTTACAAAGACAAAATCTTCCCATGGGCTGAAAATAAAAGCTCCGGGGCGGAGGGAAGCAGCCGAGGCCGGCAGCAGGCAGCATGGGAGGGACTTGGCTGTTTCCCCAGCACCCATGATGCTTTTTGGGGTGGTTTAAGGAGTGAAGGTCAGCACTAGTGTTATTTTATTAGTAGGATTGTTATTATTAGTATTATTAGATATTTATGTAGGGGTTTAATAACAATCCCATTTGGCATTTTCCTGAATTTCTCTCCATCACTGTCACCGTCACCATGGCCAGCGATGGGCGCGGAGCCCCGCTGCTCCGCCAACGGGACCGTGGTCCAGCCCAGCGCCAGGATCCCGCAGGTCCGGAGCATCCCACCGCCACCCTAAGCCCCCCACCCGCATCCCAGGAGGATCGCACACCCGGGGATGGGAGCTGGGGGGGCACCCAAAGGGATGTGCTGTCCGAATAGAATCAGAAAGCTGCATATTTGGAACAATTCCTCTAGCCAACGAGCCGGGGCTGTCACACCCACCGATCCCCTTCCCGTTCGTCACGGCGAGGGTTTAATCAGGCACCCGGGCAGAGCGGGCTGTGCCCACCGGCGCGTTATTAAACGCCGCGATTAGCAGCTGCCGCGGATGGGAGCTCATTAGAGACTTCTTCAACATCCATCCAAATTGCTTTCATTCATCGGTTCATCCTCCTTTTATACCCACTGTTCCGGAGGGGGGTTTTTTGGGGTCGCTTTTTAGGAACCCCTTTGTTGGGGTTTGGGAGGATGGGGAGCTCCGGGGCTGGATCCATCCTGCTCCGCTCTGCCACATCCTTTAATGACAAGGGGTGACACTGGGGTGTCGCGACGGGTGACAACACCATGGCTGAGCAAGGGGACGATGCCACCCCAAGCATCCCAAACCCTGCCATGGGGCCACACAGCCCTCAGCCCCCTGCATCCCGCGGGGATGGGAGCCCATCCCCTTGGCGTCAGGGCCAGCCCCACATCAAGGAACCTGAGATTTTCCCCAAATTCCTGTTTTTTTCCCCCAAAACCACATGGGATGGCTTTGCCAGCTGGGTGATGGGTGCTGCCCCCAAACTGGGGGGTTGCCCCAAGCCAGCCCCCTTTTTGGGTGCGCCCGCAGGCGGGATGAAGATTTCCACAGCAAAAATTTGGGGGAACACCCAGCCCAGCAGCACCCCTGGGCTGGACACAGGACTGGGGGGGACTCCTGGGGACCCCCCCATTGATGCTCCCACCACCTCTTGGGGTCCCCCTGTGGGAAACGGGGCTCTGGGGCTCTCCCCATGTCCCCCCCGCTGCTCCATCCCCTTCTCTGCTTGGGGGGGGAACACATGCCAACCCCGCCATCGACTCCACTAACGAGGGCACCGCTAATTGCTGGGGGGGCGGCGAGCCCACGCCCCATGTATAATTCAAGCCCCTTCGTTAGGGCTGGGTGGCTTTGTCTGGCAAGTGTCACCTCCCCCCAGACCCCCCTTCTTTGGGAGGGGGCTTGGTTAAAAATAATTAGGGGGTGCAGCAAGGCGGGAGGCGGTGTCATTAGTGGGGTGGGGGTCCCCTCTGGGGAGGAGAAGATGGACTGGGGGGCCCCCTACCCCTGAAGCCCCAGGTGAA
>NW_010141530.1:20313-25237 GCF_000699245.1 Pterocles gutturalis | reverse complement strand
TAATGATTCTATGATTCTATGAAAGCATTGCAAGTTAGCTTAGTGCTGCACAGGGTTTCTCCAGTTCTCCTGGGATGATGTGTTTTGGGATGGAGGGTCCAACTGGCCAAACCCCATGGCCTGGAGGTGCCTGCACAGAGGATTGCACCGGCCTTGTAGGAGCAGTAGGAAATGTTGCCCAGTTTAGATAGGATTTACAAGAAATATATGGAGTTGGGTTAAGACAGGTGAGTTTGTATTTGCCTCTGGCTAGCAGAGTACTGAAATTGTTCTGTGTCACCTAAAGAAGGGGACAGTTTTGGTGAGGAGCAGGAAAAGGTTGCTGGGGAAGTCTTAAAATTTTGTTCTGTCATAATCACGTTGGTTCAACTGCATCTTGGTGGATTCAAAAGTCAAATCAGGTGGAATTCCTTACCAAAAGGAAATCCTCATGAGTGCGTGGGTGCTGGCTGGTATCTCATGGGGCTTCTCGTGGTCAGGAGAAGGTTACAGAGGGAAGCTGAATCCCATGGCTCAGAGAGGACGGAGTAAAAGCCTTAAGAGTTAATCAATCATCTCCAAAAGTCATCGGAATTCCTCTTTTCAGTAGGAAAGGTGGGGATCCTTCGTGCTTCCTTCACACTTGGCTGGTGTGTCTTGAGGCTTTGGGGTCACCAGAGGGGCAAGGAGCTGCTCTGCCTGTCCCAGCCAGGGCTGTTGGGGACCAGGGCTGGCCTTGGGTGAAGGACCATCACCCTTATGGCCGCGCTTTGTGTCATCTCCTCCTCCTTCTGGTGGATGGGGGTTTAAGAGGGGAGTTTCTGCACCTGGGAAATCCATCCTTCATAAAACCTTTGTGTGGGGATAAGGAGCTGGAGCAGAAGACAGCATAGGTCCTCCTGGCTCATACGTGGAGAGAAGGGGTGGGAGCAACGAGGCTCTTGTGCTTTCCTCACGGCCCCTCAGGGTGCCTCAAATACTTGTGGCTTTCGACAACAGAATTACACAAATGTCCCCAAGTTTTCTCTTGTGTTGTCCCAATTGGCTTCCTACTGTTAACTTGGCTTTACACTTAAATGATCAGGGAAAAAACAGTCTGGATTATGGGTTTTTTTATGTGTGTGTTGTTTTCTGGTTTTAATTAGATTCAGAGCTGGGGGGAGGCAGAAATATCCTCCTTCTCTGAAGAGCCCCGGGTGGCTGTCAGACACGGTTTCCTCTTCCTGAAGCAGGAGGGTTGTGTAAGCCGCTGACCCCTTCTGCTTGCGCCCACACTGAAAATGGGATTAACTGGGGTGAGTGCACAGGGGTAGGCACCCCATCCTGACTCCTCCTTGCTGAGGGACCTCCCGGGGCTCATCCCAGCCCATCCACATGGACCCAGCCAGGGTCTCGCACGGGTGCGCGCATGGTCCTGCATAGGGACAGCCCAAAGGACAGTGGTGATGGGCTTGGGGCCAGGCAGGGAATGTCCCAGATCCGCCAAGGAGCATAGGCAAGCTGTGATATATTTCTTTCCCATTATATTTGATTTTACAGACCCTCAGGGACACTCAGCCACCTACAGTGATTAGTTGGACTGATTAAGCTGCTTTTCCTCTTGTGGCAAACTCCTTTTGTGAAGGGTTTTCAATAGGCACGCTGCTCGGGACATTGTTCCTGTACAATTTCCTTTCAAAACACCATAAAGGGCACTCTACCACTTTACCCTGTCATAAAACATTACAGGAATCAGCTCTACCCAGCTTGCTCCTTCCAAAGGCAAGATCTCCTCGTCCTGGGAGGAGGGATGGGGTCGGGCGGGAGTTGCAGGACTACACGATGCTGAAGTGAGATGGAGCCATTAGCAAGGGGGATTTGGGATGAGATATAAAGCAAAAACTTTCTGCCTTTTTTTTTTTTTTTTTTTTTTGGCTATCTGTTAATATGAGGATCCAGGGTCACCTACGGAAATGAAGGACAAAATAAACTTGAAAGCCCAGAGAAGGAAACGCTGCTTCACACACGTCTGCTGGGTCAGCCTCGCCCAGCAGAGGCTGGGAGCGGATGTGGGTGCTCTCGAGGTACTCAGAGTAAAAGAAGAAAATTGGACATTTAATTAAGCCTGGAAATCAGAGGAAGATCTGCCTTGATTGCCACCAAGGGAGCAGCAGATGTAGGGAATTGGAAGGGGTTGCAAGATCCTTCCTCCCTGTGTTTGTAGTTATTTCCACACCCTCTCACAAGGCTAGTGGGTAGGTCCAGACGAAGACTTGCTGTTGTTGGGACCTGGTGAGTCCATCAGCTGCTCTTTGGGCAAGGTGGTGATGGAGCAGCTCCGAGATGGTATCAGGAGGGGTCAAGCAGGAGCTCCTTCGACCTGCAGAGACACGCAGGCCAGACACGCTGGCATCGCCCAGCCCTGCTGCTCTTCCTTCCAGGCGTCAAGGAGAAGGCTCTGCCAGGGGTCATAGCACTGGGACCCTGCTCCTGGGAGGAGGTTCTTGGGAACAAAGCCTGTACCAGGCTCCTCATTGAAGGAGCGGTCCTTGAATGATCAAAAAGACACCTCCTGACAACCCGCGGGCATCCGGCTGCGGGTGACTCAGCCACGGGTGGAACTGCTGGGCGGCAGTGCAGCTTATTGTCAAGAGGGACCTCTTGGAGCTGAGACCTGGAGGTGGTTTGGCTCCATCAAGACCCCCTCACTGCCTTTCTATCAGTCTCTGGGCTCATTGAACAGGACACAGCTAGGCATGGGACTGTGATAGTCCGACACCGTCCCTGGGCAGGAATTCCAGCCCCAGTACCTACAGGACATAGATGATCTGAAGTTCAACCAAGTTTCTATCTAGCATCAGTCCTAGACTGGCTCATCTAAGAGCCAATTGCCAGCCCCAACACCATCCCTGGAGCTGCATGCGTAGGGTTGTCCCATTAGTCACGCCATCCATGAGCAGTTGGTATTTAGCATCCATTGGGGAGTTTGTTTTCGCTGTCGCCTGTATCTCAGTCTGTGGCGGGGTGAGTAGGGGTTTTCCACCCAGCTGCTCTTGTTTCTGCCATCACGATCACCACTTATGCACTCGAGGGTGTCAGGGGAAATATGCCCAGCCATGAGTCACCCCCGAAGGCAGATGGTGCGGCTGCCATCCCACCAGCAAAACACACCACGAAAGATGATGCTGTGTTTACAGCTCCTTTCCCGACACTAGCCACAACAGAAAGGATTTTGCATTTCATGCGATGCAGGGAAAATGTACATCTGTAGATATCGGAGCACTCTGTGGGCTCAAGACTAATGTAAAGAGAAAAATAAACTTTTGTGAGTTCTGCAGGACATGCTCCACATGAGCAGGACTTCAGGAGATGTGTACCCATTACTGTTCTCCATATCTGCTCGGTCCTTCTTGCGTGCCTAGCTAAAGGCATGGTGCAGAAGGGTTAAAAGATACTCATCTAAGCAAATTTAATCCTTTCCTTTCATTGTTCCTTTTTTTTTTAAATACCAGGAGGCAGTGGCAGGAGAGAGCCCGGTGCGTTTCCCAGCTGCAGGGTTGCCACCTCTCTATTGAGAGCGGCTTTGTCATTACATAAAAACTTTACAACACAAGACTTTTTATTCCCTTCTTTTTTTTTTTTTTTATGATCTTGGTGACTGAAGTGACCCCTGTCCTGCAGACTACATTTAACCTGAATTGCCAAGCCGCCAGTAGACTTTATGGCATCAGGAGGCTTATTTTTCTCCATCTCTGCAGCTGATTGAAAGACTTTATGTCCCACCAGCAAAAACATTTGACTGTTATGAAACCTCAGTAGAAATGTGATGACCTGCTGGATAAGCTCAGGGTCTTATGATGTCACTTCCCAGAAAGCAAAATAATTGCTCCAGCAAAAAATCCAGAACGTTGGTGTGTGCCTGTGGTGGAGGGACACTTGATTTCATGGAAGCTCAGTATTTATTAGATATCTAATGAGGTGGGAGCCAGACAAGATGCAACAGAGCATCTCGAGTGACACCACCATCTGCATCCCGCTGAACGTGTCCATAACTAAGTTGACCATGTATGAACTGGCCGCCAAAGTTCCCATTAACATGGTCAGTGGAGTTTGGAGGATGGTTCATCTCAGTATGAAGCAGGTGTTTGGCCAGGAGACTCTCTCACCAGTCTCCACCACCTGTACTGGTTGGGCTGCTACTGGTTATTTACACCCCCACTTCACATTTGGCCTCTTACACCTAAAAAAACCACTTGTCTCCATAATCGCACTCTGGTAGAAGTCCTGCACAAGACTGAACTTTGTGGGCAACCCTACAATAATCCAGTGCTGTGTGGAGAGGAGGGAGGATTCCCCTTCCCTTGGGACAAGATGGGAATTCCCAAAGGTGGCAACCACAGGTTTCTTGGAAAGCTTTGGAAAGCTTCTCACTGAGATCTTCTGGCCCTGCATAAGAAAAATTAGTCTGGCCATCTGATGAGAACAGGTTTCCTTGCTTTATTTTGCCTTCCCATGTTGACCAGAACCAAGGAAGTCTGAAAAACAAAGAGCTGTGGGAAGAATTGAGCCAAAACATCTCATGCTGGAGGAAGCTCTGGGATGGGGATTTGTTTCTGGGCTCTCTTCAGCAAGAACAAAGACTTGAGACTGGGCATCCCATTCTCTCCCATCTCATGGAGGGGAAATCTCTTCTCAGCCAAGGAAAGCAAGGTTTCCACTGGGACATTTTCACATTCACAGAGTGCTGCCTTAGCACTTCTTGAGAAGCTTTGCGGGCAGCAGTTTCCACCTGAAACCATGCTTGCCACAAATATTTCTGGTGTCTAAGAAAATGTATCTGTACCTGGAAGATGCACATGGCTGATGAGATCCCTCACGCACGTTTAGCTCAACCCCTTTTTGAGGCTGCCTGGCTTTGCTGGCCAGAGCAAGCCCTCCTTACCTATCAGCTGGGCAGGTAGACCCT
>NW_010141530.1:984-20282 GCF_000699245.1 Pterocles gutturalis | reverse complement strand
GCCCCCCCCGGGTCCCCCCACCAAAGCCAGCTCAGACATTGACGCCAGTTACCGATGTTCCAGCAGCCTGGGTGAAGGGTGTAGTTGCCTTTTTTGCCCTTAGCTTTTCATCAGCAGGTCTTGACAGAGCAAACTGTTGTCAACACAGGTGGAAGGGTTTAGCCCTGAGCCCCCTTGAAGGCATTGCCAACTCCTCCTGCAAACCCTAGCTCCTTTTCTCCTTAATTAACAAGTTGCATCTTCTTCTAGAAGGTTTCTTCTAGAGGGGAGCTAGCAGGTGGATGCTCAGTTGGTGAACCTGATGTGTGCTAAGGCAGGAGCTGGCAGAACTGGCAGTCTGAGGAGATGGTGGTATCTCAGGACATCGCATGGCACTGATGCTTTTGGCACTTCCATTTCAGACAAAATGTGAGTTGACCCAAACACTTGGGGTTGGGTGGGATTTTGGGAATTGGTTGATGAGAGCTGTGGGGTCCTCAGCTCTGCTGAAGCTGTGTTGTGGATGTATATGTGTACCCTTGGATATACGTGGTCCTAAATGTTAAGAGAAATTAAATATCTACGCCTAAGTGTGTCATGGGCACGTGAAATCATGGGGGGTCAGGAATGGACCCTAAGGAGTGTGGCTTGTAGTTGAAATTTAAAACTATTGTCTAGCTTGTGCTTAAAGGACAATATTACTTTATTTTACATGAAAATCTGCTGTTCAGTATTCATTATTGTCTGATTCTGAGTTCACAGATATCATCTTCTTGTCCACTTTTTCATAATTTATTGAAAAAATGGTTTTCCCTCTTGTTTATCCTCCTTATTTTTCACTCTCTGCTTAAAGATATTTTTAATATATATATGACCAAGCTATATACCTATATATCCAAGTTGTCCCAGCATTGTTGTCCCAGCATTTTGTCTCGCAAAATGTTTTCTCAGCGGGACTTTACCAAAAGAAAACTCCACGCCTGTTCCCGTGAGCATCGCGTGGGCAAGTCAAGAGGTTGGGATTGCGATGGCGCGCATCATCTTTGGGACAGGTAGTTTTTGTGCTGGGAAGATTGCAAAGAAAAGCGCCAAAATTGCTCAGGAGCGTGCCGTGCAAGGTATTTATTTGAAATCTCTTTAGAATAAGCCAACAGCCCATGTTCATGCAATTTTCATGCTGTCTTGAAGGGTTGCACTATTTCCAGAGCCGCTCTCGTGCCGATCTATTCACGGCCAGCGCTAGGGCTCCTTTCACAAATAAAAATAGTCACAGGAGTGGCCCTCACCCTGGATTTGAAGACTGAGAGTTATTTTTGGGTGAAGGCGAAGGTGACCGTGTTTTACGGCCGACACGAACGTGTCGTTTTTAAGGCTGTGAAATTTTGGAAAAGCCTTCAAAACCCATTTTCGAGAGGTCAGCAGGACAAACCTCTCCTGCTGGGTGAGTGAATAGAAATGAGTTCATAATTCCAGAGTATAGTAGCGCCACGTTTGCTTTTTCACCGTTTTAATTGAGGGTTTTTTTCAGAAAGGAAGAGAACTTAAAACAATACAGAAATGTCTTTTGTTCTTCAGGGCTTTGCAGTGAGAGGAGAGGATGTTTATTAAAGAAAGTAACAATATCGAGACATTATTTTAGTGCTTCAAGTGCTGTTCTTAGCTGGAAAAAAAATGTTTTTGGATGGAATGGGTACTTGCTGAAAACTAGCAATGAGCTAAATGATTTGCAGTGTTTTTGTGAAGTTGAACCGTTTGTTGAACACCAACAAATGGTGTTGAAGCAGAAGAAAGAGGCAGAGAAGGAACTGAAAAGGTTGAAACCCCCTTTTCCTTCTCAGTAGGATTTCCAAATCAAATTAATTAGGTTTAACATAGGTCTGACCCCATGGAGCATCATCTGGAAAACAGGTTTTCATCCTCCTCCTTGTGCTCCTGTCTCATCCGTGCCCTCCTGGGAGCTGATGGGGGTTACTGGAGCCACCACGGAGACTCTATTTAGGGGTGCAGAGGGAATATCCCAAACCCAGCGGGGTTGTCACGGCCGTCCGCACTGAGCAGGGAGCAGAGGAGCTGAGCCAGCCTAACGGTGGCTGTGAAAGCTACCGTTTGTGGGAGAACTCTTCTGGGCTGACTCCGGACCAATATTTTTTTTCTTTTTAAGGAGAAAAGTAAGTCTCTGGTGATGTACTTGAGTAGCAATGCTAGCATCTAGCTAAATTATAGTGTTTAGAGTGTAATGATGGAAAAAGCTCTTCTAGGAAGCTGGAAGCCCCTAAGCAGAGATGCTGTTAAAATAATAGTCGCTGTCCTGCTTAAGATTTAGAACTTTGAAGTGGTGGTGAAGGCCAGGCCACGTTTTCAGGAGCAACCACATCTCAGAAAGGAATCATAGAATATTTTGAGTTGGAAGAATCCCATAAAGATGGAGTCCAACTCCCTGCTTCTCGCGGGACTACCTAAAACTAAACCATAGGACTAACAAAGCTGCGCCGGCTGAAGCTGAGCATCCCAGAGAATAAAGTGATGAACTCCTTACTAGTCCTTCACGATGAGGTTACTCAAGGATTAAGTGTTCATACGCATGAAAGTCCCAGGTAAACAGTCAGCACTTGCCCGAGCAGAGCCTGTGGTCACAGGGCATCAGCCGAGGGGTTGGTTACAGGCAATTTAGAGACAGATCGTAATTTCTTTCTGGTTTGATTGTCCGCAACATCGCTGGGAGTTATTACACTAAATTAATTCTCCGAACTGCAGGTCCCCAGAGGACAATATTGTCTCGGCAGTTTGTTCCTAAAAGGGCTCAGCTGGGTGATTGCGTTACTGTGGCTTAATGAATTACGGCACATGAGGCAGGCGGCGGTAATTGCCTGCGCGTGCCGCCGGCTGCGCGTGCAGAGTGCCGTACTCCACAATCCCTCCACCCAGCTGGGAGATAACTCGCCTTATCTTATGGTTTGCCATGCCATCCCTGCAGCAGCAGAGGAGCAGGAGGTTTTTACTTTGCAATTAGATGTGCTGGCAGTGTGCTGGAGCTGTCAGGAGGTCAGTAGAGCAGGAGGAGAGCTGTGATGGGTCACAGCAGACCACTTGGCTTGGTGACCGGCGGGGGACACCAGGAAGAGCGAGGGGAGAACAGTTTCGTGTGATGCTGCTCTCATAGAATCATGGAATAGTTTGAGTTGGAAAGGACCATGGAGGTCATCTAGGCCAACCCCCCTGCAGTAAGCAGGGACACCTTCCACTAGATCAGGCTGCCCAGAGCCCCATCCAACCTGACGTCAAATGTTTCCAGGGGTGGTGCAACTGCCACCTCGCTGGGCAACCTGTGCCAGTGTTTCACCACCCCAAGCCTCTCCTCTTTTTAGCGGTTCTTAACGGTTCTCCTCTTCTTAATGGTTGGACTCAGAGATCTTAAGGTTCCTTTCCCACCTAAATGATTCTGTGATCCTCCAGGAATTTACACTTTGAGGATTTGTAGGACCACAATTACTCACCTTTGTGCCAAGTAGCTCATGGTGGATTTTCTTTTCATGACTTTTTGAACCGTTGTAAACTTCTGGCATTGACATCTCCCATAGCCTAGCTCCACAGTTGAACTGTGTATGATGTGAAGAAGTACCTCCTCAGCATTTAAAACAAGTTTTACTATTTTGAAAGCGAGCCCATCAACAGAAGTGTTGGTCAGTGCCTGCTCTGGGATCATCCATCACCCAGGGCACCTTGGTTGTTACCAGTGTTGCCTTGGTAGCTGGTGATGCAACTTTTTTCTGCCAGGTTGGTTAAAAATAGATGTCCTCATCACATGGGCAAGTGTAGGGCGCTGTTGGGTCAACCAGCTGGAGGAAGAGTCCTGGGGGACCAACTCAAGAGCTGTCCCCAGGGAAGACAGACAGAGATGGAACAACACTACAGTGTTTTTTTTGTCCCATCAGCCTCAAAGTACTTTTCAGCATGGGGCTGGTCTCAGCATCCCCCATTTCCCTGCAAGGAAACCGAGGCAGAAAGGAGGGAAGGGGCTGTGGTTGCACCTTCCCCCCGCCGCAGTCCTTGCAGTGAACCCGTGGCTGCCAGATCCTTGTATGTGTGAACCCCGTCACCCATGAGACTGTCCCTCGAGGCTGCTCTTTTAGTGTCATGTAGTGCAAAAACACGACCGTCTACGTGCTGCTATTTCAGCCCTCCAGAATTGAGGGAAGGAAATATAGCGGCAGGTTCCTCTGCACTAGGAAACCGATCTGTTATTGAAATGGCTTTTCTCTTTGGTGGAGTGTTTCCGGCATGGCTCCTCAGTACTGGAAATGGGTTTATCCATTTACATGTTGTTTTCCAGCACGAGTTCACGGAGGTGTTGTCAGCAGCCAGTTGCTGGAGTGAATATAAAGTGAAATAACTCATTTCTCTCTTTTGCTTTCAGTCCTTTGAATATAAATGTGCTGTTGCTGGTGACTGCTTGGAACGAGCACTGAGGTTGCTCTCCAAAGTTAACTGGCAACTGAACTGGGAGGTAAGGGCAAGCAGGGGTTGATGCTTTTGATGGGTAAAAAAAAGATTTTATGGCATCCCTTGTGTCACATGAGGTCTTTTCCATCAGACCTGGCACATTTGAAGAAGCTTAACAGCACTTGATCTGTGTGACTATCAGTTTTTGACCATGGCAAGCAGCCACCCTCTCTGCAGGAGGGTGTTTGCCACCTGCTCCTTCTCCCTGCAAACCCAACTTGGGGACATTGGCCCTGGAAACCTGGGAGGGAGGAACATGCTGAAGCTCTGCAGGGCCTCCTGGCGTGGTTAGTGTGTGAAGAAGTTGCCAGCTTGAGTTGTTTGGGCTCTCGTTGCAGAAACAATATTTCTGTCTGACCCCAGTTAGCAACTGATGTTTGCAAAATAAAGAAGTCAAGGCATTTGAAATACTTTCCATTCCCACTCTTGTCTGAGCCCAAAATATTAGTATTAAAAATATTGCATCTATTATACGCAGCTAATATCTCTGCTGGCACGTAAATCACCCAGGGATTTTTCATCTCCATATTAAAAAGAAAAAAAAAAAGTTAACTGCGCTCTATTTTGGGATATTTGTTAACTGTTTTGTTTCCATTTATTCCTACTAAGGCCACAGCAGTCTGTCTCCAAGGGACCATCTGTGGGAAAGAGAGTCCCTAGATTGATTTGAAAGGTGCCGGGGTCATTAACAGGCATGAAGGCACTGAGTATCTGCTCTTGCTCTGATAATGTCTTTATTTAGCGTGACAGCCTCCAGGGCACTTTCTTTCATTTAAACTAACATTGCTCCATCCATTCCCAGCATTGTGCAGATGCTATGGATCATCCCAATTTCCTGATTAAAGCTGAGGGTGCTGGTCCCCAAGCAGCAAGGGCTACGTGGCACTGGAGCTGCAGAAGGTGACCAAGCTCTGCGCCTTGCCCCGGGCAGCGTGTTCCCATCCAAACTGATGGGTGGAAACTCGTCCAAAATAAAGTAAATTTTCTGGAGTGGATCAGAGCCTGGCACAGCTCAGCACTTCCATGAGAGCATTAGGGGTAGCATGAGAGAGGAGGCAGGAGTGGGATCAAGAGGAGACAACAGAACGAGGACAGGCTGAGAGAGCTGGGGTTGTTCCACCTGGAGAAGAGAAGGCTCCAGGGAGACCTTCCAGTGCTGAAAGGGGGCTACAGGAGAGATGGGGGGGCTCTGGATCAGGGGGTGCAGGGATAGGAGGAGGGGTAATGGGTTTTAGGCTGAAAGAGGAGAGATTTAGATGAGATATTAGGAAGGAATATTTTATTGTGAGGGTGGTGAGGCAGTGGCCCAGGGTGCCCAGAGAAGCTGTGGATGCCCCATCCCTGGAGGGGTTCAAGGCCAGGCTGGATGAGGCTTTGGGCAACCTGGGCTAGTGGGAGGTGTCCCTGCCCATGGCAGGGGGGTGGAACTCGATGATCTTGAAGGTCCCTTCCAACCCAAACGCTTCTGTGATTCTGTGATTATACAATTTAGGAAACTCCTTAGGGTTGTCATTGGGTTGGAGTGAGTCAATGTCCGGATCAATCCTAGCACCCAAAGCTCTACGCTAAATGCAAAACCACGACAATGCTATGGCATGCTGCGTTACTTTTAAAGAAGTTTATTTAATGTGTTTGATAAAGGCTTCTGGCACACCTAAATCCAAAGCATTTCCTTTCCTTGTGTTGGTGTTTTACCAGATCCCCGTATCGGAAGTATTTGCTTGTCGTTGACTCTGGGTCATCTCGTGTGTCTGGACAGCTGTTAGGAGATCCTGTCAAATCTTGCCTTAGCTTCTCCAGGAAAGCCATTTATTTCTTCACTAGAAAGCACTGGTATTTATAGGATATGGAAAAAACCTAGGATGTCTCCTTGCTTGCAGGTCAAAGAGTCACAGAGGTCTAAAGGAAGACAGCTGAACAAAGAGGCAGCAGGTGGGGGCTTGGCCGTACTATTTAGGATGTGTTTTGAGGGACAGGACCACAGAGGGATAGTGGTGGGCTGTGTCTATACGTCTTGGCATGGGTTTAAAGTTTAGATCTCTTGGAGGATTATCAGATCTGGGGATAACTGATCAGTCTTGGTGTATTTTTAAAGGAGGCAGTCTGGAGTCTGCGATATAAACTCTTTTATTGCAAAGTAGTAAAAGATGAATCTAAATCTATTCAATTCGCATTCTTACCAGGGAATTCTTCTGGTCCAGGATCCGTGTGTGTTTGCGCTCAGCAGATTTTTGGGAAACATCACGTACTGTGGTTGTGTCTTTCAGCTTTACGATATTTTGACTAAACTGGATTCAGTTCCTTGTCACTGTATTTTCCTCTGGTTCTCATGTAGGTTTTGCAATCGCGTTTGCAGTATGCTAAGAATCCAAAAACAGAATTACAAGCAATGTATTTTCTGAAGAGAGCCATTTCCAAGCAATTTCTACATGAAATCACTGCAGTGATTTCTCCACCAGTCTGGGCAATCAGCCTTGAAGTCCACGGGGTGTCTTCCTAGCTGGTTGCCCGGTCTGCGCAACAAGGGCCTCCAACTGGACCTCCCTAATGATTTGTGGGAGATCCAGCAGAGCATTTAAAGAGCTGTTTTGGAGTTATCTTGCATGCCATCTGTACTTGGGATGTCTTTCCCAAGCTGGTGTTGCAAAACAGCTACTTAAATTCCTCCTGAAGATTCATTTCCATGAAGCTTAGAAGAAAAGAGCTGACTCAGGCAGGCTGTGCAGCCAAACGTTGCAGAATGTGAGGACTTTCGTTGGACTTCAGCAGTAGACTTGCTTTGCTGACTCTGTGCCGATGGACTTTGTACTGTGTCGTAGAATCATAGAATGGTTTGAGTTGGAAGGGATCTTAAAGACCATAGAGTTCCACCTGCTCTGCCATGAGCAGGGCCATCTTCACCTAGACCAGTTTGCTCAGAGCCCCATCCAACCTGACCTTGAATTTTTACAGGGATGGGGCATCTACCACCTCTCTGGATGACCTGTGCCAGTGTTTCACCACCCTTGTCGTAAAAATCAATGCTACCCTGTTGGTTTGTAGTGAGTCTAGTTATGTCATAAAGGCCAAACAAAATTATTTCTAGCAAAAAAAAAAAAAAAACAGATGTGACATCCAGACCCAATGGACGGTTGTCTGCAGCAGCTGTACCCCAAGACCAACATGATGACGAGAGGAGGTAGGCAGCTCATCTGAAGGTTTCGTAATGCTTTTCCCAGCAGCCAGATGCTGTGAGCCTCATCACAAACATCTCTACCCTCGTAGCATTGTTTTTGTTGGCTGTGCTTGTCTTCTGGAGGTCATTGTATGTTCTCAAGGATGCGTGCGTGTGAGACCTAAAGCACACATTACATTGCAACTGTTCAAAGATGATTTTTCGTCCTGATCACTACCATTTTGACAGGTGGATTCTCTACACTTCCAAAATGCTGTGTCCATCCAGATGTGTGTGCTGGATGTAGTGATCAAGATAGACTTTAACCCTAGTGACAGAAAGGCATAAAAGAAGTGTGAATAATTTCATTTTTGTTTTCAGGAGCGAACATGACATCTTGTTCTCTTCTCATCTGAGAAAAATGCAAACAAAAATGAAACTGGAGCCAAGCAAAACCAGTTTGAGAGAGAAAGCCAAAGGGGAAACACACACAAATCCTGTGTTCTTCATCCTTGGAGCTGGTGGTTGTTGCCTTTTGAGGTTTTTGATTAAATTGTGTGGAACCGTCAAGCTTATTTGAGTGTTTCCCCTTCTCAGTCATAGCGAGGATAGAAAATGGCTGTGGCAGGGCTGTGACACTCCCTATGCTAAAGCAATGCTGAGCTGTCATTACACACGCACATAAGGTGCCTTTGATGGACGTAGGCTTGGTGAGGAATACTTTTGGGGGGCATCAGACCTCTAAGATAGAAATTCAGACCTTCATCCTCGTATTAACAGCAATATTCCTGTTGACTTCCCAGTGCAGCGTTAGACCTCCAGGACCAGTTTTAAATGCTGTAAAATTCCACCAGCTCCTAACTGGGATCCAGTCTGGGCCATGATGTCCCTTAGGTGCCCAAAGGCAGTGATGATGGGCGGTTTTGACCATCAAGGTGGCCCTTCATCCCGCATAGCCAGGACCACTAGTCCTCCCTTTGCAGGTGCTGTGTGCCTCAGGGGTGCTCTGCTCCTCCAGCTTTGGGAGGTGCCATGGACAAGTAGAACCTGGGGTCCTCATGGGGGTGGAAGGTCCCACAGAATCCATTTCTTAATTTATCCCTTGTAAAAGCAATTTCTAATTAATTGAAGGCATGGTAGTAGCAAAGCTGATCATGAGATGCTTCCAAGACTTAGCATAGTATTCCTGGACTAGGAATGGAGATGAGATCCTGCCTGGGTAGAAGAAAGGATGGAGAGAACCTTTCTGTCCACAAAATGCAATGAGGAATGTTTTTGTTCACCAGAGGGATGAAGGGAACGCAGCAGAAGGTTTGACCTTGGCCATGGCACTGCTCTTCATTCTCAACTTCTTGCCCAAGTGGCTACAAGTCCATATCAGTAGTTAATTGCTGGGTTGCCTTGTCCATGCCCACCAGGTGTCAGGCTCTGCACAAAAGCAGGACAAAACCAGCATCCTTCCCCTGCAAGGAGCTTAGCGTGCCCAGGAAGGTTTGTCCCATGGGAGAGTTGCCTGGGATTGAGGACAAGTGCGGTGTCCAAGCAGGTTCTTCAAAATCAAGAGCGAAGACCACCCACTCCCTGAGCCCACGGACAGTATTTCAATCTTTTTGTCCATACAGGATGCTCTGCACCACGGGGTAAATGTCTTGAGTGCCATTGGAGATATAGCTCCTTATGTCTCTGTATTTGCAAGAAAATCTCCAGGAGATTTGCAAACACCAGGAGAATGTAACCCCGTGTTGTCCTCCGGCTCTCCACATGCCAGACAGATGGTGGGGGCTCTTGGAAGACTAGTCTCACTCGGGAGGATCTGAGCAGGGCTGATGGGACGGAGCAACTGTGTTTTAGACCACAGCTGTCCACGTGTCTGGAGTTATTTTCCCCAGCCTTGTGCCTTCCAGCCCCTTTCTTTGGGATGTAGTAAAAACTTGCAGGAACCCTGTATTTCTGAGTACGTAGGCTGATAATCACCGAGACAGCTGAAGCCTTAGATTTGTTTGCATAGACCTCTCCAACAGAGCAGACGTTTGTCAGATCGAAATTCTGTTGAAAGTTGTCTTATTTTGTTAATTAAATTTAAAAATCAGTGGAGAAACGATAACACAAGCAATACCGTCTTATTTGCAGCTTGGTAACCCTGTCTCCCCTTGTTTTTTTTCATTCTTCTGCAGTTTCTTTGTAAGTCTGAATGTTAGTCTTTAAGTTTCCATGTTGACCGACGGTCAAATCCCTGATCCCGCCGAAGTCAGGGGGAGTTTTGAGTTGAATTTGGGCTTTGAAGTGAAAATAGTTATTTAACATTAAACAGAGGTAAGAGACCGGTGTGCTTTCTAGGTACTTTTTCTTGTAGCTGAAGCTACAAGGGAAATGGCCTCAAGTTGCACCAGGCGAGGTTTAGGCTGGATATTAGGAAAAATGTCTTCACTGAAAGAGTGCTCAGGCATTGGAACAGGCTGCCCAGGGAAGTGGTGGAGTCACCATCCCCGGAGGGGTTCAAGAAACGTGTAGATGTGGTGCTTAGGGACATGGGTTAGTGGGCTGGGTGGTGTTGGGTTGATGGTTGGACTTGAGGAGCCTTGAGGTCTTTTCCAACCTTAATGATTCTATGATTCTATTCTAAGTCCGTGTCCTTACAGCAAAGGATGAGCAGAGAGGGACAGAAGAAGGATTTCCCCGTTAGCAGCGACATTTTTCTGGAGTGAATTCTTTTTTCTGAGAGACGCTTCTCTGTGGTTCAAGCTTCCACTATTCCTCCCTTCAGCATCACAAGCCTAAAACCCTGAGCTGGGAGATGCCTTTGGGTTCTTACCTGGTTCCCCAAGCTCAGCAGGCCACCTCAAATCACCTTCTTGCCACCTGCCCTCCTGCCCTTGAGCAAGCATGAGGTTGTTTCCATCAACTCAACCCGTGGTGGGTGCCCTGGTTCCCATCTTGCTCCTTCCTGGAGCTCTCTATGTCCCCAGCACCTTGGTCACACCCAAGAACAAGGATGGGACATCCCAACCTCCCCAGCTTTGCGATGCTGTGCAGGAAAATAAGTTTCTAAGATCTGGGCCCCGTTTTTCCCTGCTTTGGCTCTTCTTTGCTGCAGAGTCTTATTTCTTCTTGGCTTTTTCTTCTTCGCTGGGCTGTTGGGAAGATAAAAGCACACGCCGAGTCTTTGCCTGAATGCTGGATGATCCTCTAGACTCCGGGCTGCTGCCAAGTCACGGACATTGCTTCTTGTTTGCCATTCTTCTTCCTTTGCCTTTTTATTACTTGCCTTTTTTTTTTTCTTTTCTTCCTAACTGGTTTAACTCTAGTGTTTTCTATCCTGTGGTCAGGGACTGCAGAGCTTTGGTTTGTGTTTGCTCTGCCCCTTGCCAGGGGGATGTTGCCTTTTCCCTGTCCTGTACGGGGACGGAGCTGCCTGTCCTCTCCCTGTCTCATTGCAAAACCCCCAAACTGAACAATCTTGCACATTCCACACTGGCTTAAGTGTTGTTTTATTATTTTTTAAATCTTAAATCTTTTTTTTTTCTTTCACAGCCCTTAAGCAGAAACACTGTGGTTTGTAATATCATTATGTCTTTAGAAAAAAAAAAAAATGTCCCTGCATGCATTTCTTGCAGGAATTTACAGCACAAGTTGGTTCACAGCTTATTTCCAGACATTTTTCCTTAATTCTGCTTAAACTAAAGCATTTTCTGTGTGCAATGTTTGACATTTCTGTGCAATATTCACAACTTAAACACAGTAGCAGCCTGTCTGACTTACAACCCAAGGCTGCAAGTGCCCCCAAACAGTTAAACTCCGAGGACAGAGGAGAGCAAAACCACAGAAAGCAAAGGCTGAATTAAATCAGCAAAACTCTTTGCACACTTAAGCATGTGAGGGCTTGGTCCTAGATAAGGGGTTTAACTAACTTTTATTTTGACATTCCCCTTTTAATAAGCGTTGCTCTTTACAAAAGCGGTTTATGTGATTGCGTTACGGAGAGGAAACAAAGAAATGCCAGGAAAACTTGATGTGGAGAATCTGTACTCATAAAATGCTTGTAAGCTCCAGAAAACAGGAAAGCTTCCCCCAACCCCCCCCTTTTTTTTTTAATTCCTTGCCATTCATCAAGGAAAAAAAAAAAACAAAAAAACCCCAAAAAAACCCACACCAAAAACCATGTTGAATATCTCAGAAAAACTGGATCCGGTGGTGGTCTGAGACTAAACACAAATTCCTTCCACTGCCACCAGGAACGAGCCTCTTCGTCCTATGTTCACCAAACATGAGCCCTCGTTCTTTGTGGTCAAGAGCCAGTTGGCTTCGGAA
This sequence comes from Pterocles gutturalis, assembly GCF_000699245.1. Classification (NCBI taxonomy): domain Eukaryota; kingdom Metazoa; phylum Chordata; class Aves; order Pterocliformes; family Pteroclidae; genus Pterocles; species Pterocles gutturalis. The sequence goes on along the minus strand of NW_010141530.1, from coordinate 8,341 downwards.
AATAGGTTTTAACTCCTGGGGATGCCAAGGAGTACAGATTTGATGGGCAGGTGGTTTTGGCAGGCAGGGTTGGAGACTGTTTAGCCGCTGACCATTGAAATGGATTTGTGAATGGCCGCATCCTTCGTCCGAATGGATTTAGCCAAGCGGTGCGGATGATGAAAATAAAATAAATTGCTCTGTGATGAGTTTAAAATAAACGCTGCTATTTATCCGAGTGAAGGCAGAGGTTTTGGGTAAGGGATGAGGCTGAGCAGGGGGAAGTCGGGCTTAGGACTAACCCTGCATGGTCCCAGGCGAAGGCAGCCAGCGCCGGAACCATCTCCATCTTAATTGCATCCTTGATGATGGCTCAGCCTTCTCCGCTGGGGAGAGCCACACCACAGCCCGTGCGGAAATCTGAAATGTCTGAGGCTGCTAAAGCATTTCTTCTGTTCAACCACTGTTTTTTTGGAGAACTGCCATCTTGGCTACCACTTATGGCCAGCACGCAGGGGCTTGTTCAATCCTTCTGAGCTGCTGTAGTGTCTCAAGCAAACCGTTTGTGGGCAATTCTTCCTCTTTGTGCCTGTTGAATTTCCGTGTTATCTGCTTGGAGCCATATTCACCCAGCCTCCTATCTGGAGGTAATGGTCTTGGCCAAGCGTGGTCCTCAGCTTCTTCATCCACACATGCATCTTCTCCCAGCATAGCAACGATGAGGGACATGCATGAAGAAAGGCCAAACAAAACCATTTGGCATGGGCACCTCTTTTACTCAATAATTTGGTTTTTAGCCTTTTTTTTTTTTCCACTTAGAATTTCTTGATATGCCTAAAATGGTGCCCTGCAAACCAACACAGTTGTGTGCTGTCTTGGTACAGCAGAGGTGGCAAGCAAGAGGAACAAGTGATGCTTGGGAGCTCCTTAGGTCTTCAGAAAAAAAAAAAAAAATCTCCTGATATTTCGTGCCTGACTTCCTGCTGCTGAGCTGGGACTAACCAGGTCTTCCCTGCTCTAGTGTGGAAGCAACGCAGAAAACATGGCAGAAGTTTTCCTGGGAACCAACGACGTGTTATCTAACTGTCCATGAAAACTTTCAGCTGCAATATGCTTGTTATTTTTAGAGATTTAGAGGCATGAGTTGGTACTAAGTTGTATTAGATGCCAAGAAATAGGCTCCCCTTTTGGGTGGAGACCACCCACCAGTAGTCAGGCTGTTTGGTAGGACAGAAGATGTGTTGACCAATCAGGACTACATAGGAAAGGGTGTACTAACAAATTCCTTTGATTTTCCAGGAGACAGCAGAGAGTTCCTGGTGGGAACAAGCCTCAGCAGCACGCAGATCATCAACAAGGTGGCACCAAACACAACAGGGACCACCAGAAACTCTACCAAGGAGGCCAGGCCCCTCACTCCTCCGGCAGGACGGGCCACCACGGCTACAGCCAGAACCGGAGATGGCACCACAACCAGAAGCACTCGCCCAACGACAAAGAAACGCACAGAAACGCCAAAGAGACTGAGAATTTGAAAATTGAGGACACCTCCATCTGCACAGTGCATATTCCCGTGGAGACGCACCGAGGCCCGGAGGCTGTGGAGAAGCAGTCTCAGCAGTACATCCAGGAGTCGGAGACCAAGCGGAAAGACAGTATTCATGAGCGCATTGGGGAAAGACCCAAGATCAATTTGCTTCAGTCTTCCAAAGACAGACTGCGGAGGAGACTAAAAGAAAAGGTATTATTTCTTAGGGAAACATTGAGTTTCCCTTTTCCAAGAGTTTGGCTGTTGGCCATTCTCCATACAGAGGGTGGGGTGGGCTTAAGGAACCTTTCCATGAAAGCACCCAACTTATCTCAACCTCCCAATGTCAAAACTTCTCTTGAAGTGTCTTTGTACTTCTTCGGGAGGCCGTTTATTGACACAACGTTAAGATTCTTAGCTTGACTTCTTGGTTGAGGTCGCTACCAGTTTGAGTTCTCCAAGAACTTCTGTGAACTCTCCCCCTACCCACGCAGACCTTTGGGGAAGGCTGGTGCACACATGAACTGCGATGTGGGCGCTTCTTCCCCGATGGCTGATCCCAACTGACTGCCTCCCAGTCTGCAGAGCTCATCCACTTTGTAAAGAAGTCTAAAAAAGGTAATTTGGTTCTCCACAATTAGAGAGCTAAATCCCAAGCTTTGACTTTTGAGCGCTGAATAGTTGGAGTCAGCTACTTAAAAGTTGATATCCATTTATCTCAGCAATGAATTGAAATGCCCTTATCCTTCCTCCTTCCTTCCAACAACCCAACAATAACAAAACCATTGCATGCAAGTGACAGAGGAGAAATCCTTTTTGGAAACAATATCCAGACTCGCATTTCTGAGGAATTTGGAGATGATATCTTCATTCACCCCCTGTGAAACTCAGATTCTTTCTTTTGAGATTCTTTAGATAGGCTGGAAAATGCGTCTGTGGGGGGATATCTCCAATGAGATTTCCAAAACGTGGCACAAAAATAACCTGAACATATACAATTCCATGGGAATGCGTGTTGGAAATGTATACCTTTGAATGCCTGTGCATTTACTATTTATGTATGGGGCATAAGGGGGAGGAAGAGATTTTGTTAGTTATTTTTATGTTCTTTAAAGAAATGGGAGTATAGCAGAGACTTTCAGAAGATTCATTTTAATGTTCTTCCTGCGAGTTTATAGTCTTATAAGAAAGATATCACATAAGCACCCACTCTTGGGTGGGTGTAAGCAACACAACTGGTCTCCTGATGGAATTTTTGGACAACTCCAACCACCAGCTTACATTGGGGTTGTCCCAAAAGTTGCTACAGGTTTGTATTAGATAGCACATTTTAAGATTGAACCAGAGGACGAGAAGGGAGCAGACCATGGGTCTGTGCCTTATGCTGGGGGAAAGGGGCAAATGCTTAATTAAATGTTGAAAAAGAAATTCTGTGGTCATGACGTGAAGTGAAAAGTGTAACAGCCAGGAGATGGCAAAGTTACGAGTTTTTCTAATGCTGGGATAATGTGATATCTTTTATCTCAATTTAGATCGTTAAATATATATTAAAAAGTAGATATATTTTTGTAGGATTCTTATCTGAGCATTTTGCAAACACTTTCTAAACAGAGGCAAAAAATATGCGTTATCACCATGTTGCAGACACACCCAGAAACCTGTCCAAGATGCACAAGGCAGTGTGGGGTGGTCAGAACTTGATGTCCTGGCTCAGGACCTTAGAGCAGATCTTCTCCCTGAGCCCAGGGTGGAGGGGGGTGGTTGGTGAGATGAGACCATTGTACTTCTAAAAGATGCTTTGATTTTTCTGTGTCTGTTCTTTGTTTGTTTTCTATGTCTTCCCAATTCCCTTCCCCCTTTGCTGCTTGTGGAAGGACAAGGGCTGATAATGTCTGTTTTCTCCTTGTGTAACAGACGCCTTGTCTTTCCCTTTTCACGGACCAGGACGAAGTCACGGTGGAAACCACCAATCCTGAAAAGAACAAAATGGACAAATTAATTGAAATCCTCAACAGCATGAGGAACAACAGCAGCGACGTTGACTCCAAGCTCACCAACTTCATGGAGGAGGCTCAGAACTCTACTAACTCTGAGGAGATGTTGGGAGAGATAGTCAAGACCATTTACCAGAAGGCAGTGACGGATCGCAGCTTTGCTTCCACGGCAGCCAAGCTCTGTGACAAAATGGCCCTCTTCATGGTGGAAGGAACCAAATTCCGGAGTTTGCTCCTCAACATGTTGCAGGTAATGAGCTGAAATTCTGAGCTGTACATGGAAATATAGTATTTCACTCCAGATCCGTGGAATAAGTGGGTTGCTTGTGGCAGCATCCTCATGGCATGAAGAGAAGTAAACTTGGAGGGTCTTGCAGTGGAGGGTCTTTGCTGCTCTTTTTGGCTAAGTCCTCAACTCCAAAGATATCAAGTTAAGTCATGGTCTGTTGGTTGGATCACCTGGGTGAAGGTGCTCGCTCCTGGTTTCTGATTGCAACCCAGACAGAAATTATTTGTATTTGCTAATTATTCTGAGGGACTCGTTAACTGGTATAGTGGTTGATTGTTCTACTCCAAAACCGTCAGCAACGGCAAAGTTAGTGGGGAGAAAAAAGCAGTGGCTCTGATATAAGTGGTCAGTGATAATGGTGGATGATGTGGAAACAGGACTGTCCACAACTGCCCAGCGTGTGCTGGTGGGAGTGTGTTTGACTGTAGTGCCACCATCAAAGGCGTTGATTTCTGGGGACAGTGTCACATGGACCTCTATGTCTTTTATGCCTCTCTGGACACACGACATGTAGAGCTGAAACCATAAATTTCCATCCTTAATTTCAGATGCGTTTCCATTTGGCCTTTCCATCATGCACACGTCATCTGCGACGCCTACAAAGCTCTCGTTTCATTTCTCTGTTCTCTGGTGCCCAGCTTCACTCCAGTTTCTGACACATCTTCTTGCCCTTCTTGCCTTGTTTGGCTGCATGATGCTAAGAAATCCAAAGTAAAGTCCAGGAGTGATGAGGAGGGAGCAGCAGGTTGTTATCCAAAAATTGAGGATGATGATAGTCCTTCTGGGTTGGGGAGGACTCTTCCAACTTGCTTTCTTCTCTTGCACCAGCATTTCCACCCTTACAAGCAGACCCAGTAGGCTGATTTATTATAATAACTGGATTCATATTCAGCTCTTCATAGCATGAATGTAGGATAAATAATGTATCTTGTATCTCCAGAGAGTTCCAAAGTGCTTCCCAGGAACGTGTAACCAGTCTCAGTGCAATGGGAACATGCTATCTGCTGTGGAAAGCTGAAAAGAAAGGAAGTATAAAGAGTGAGCAGGGTGTGCAGGTGACTGATTTAATGTGCGAGAGCATAAAAAAAGATTCAGAAGGGATTTGCTCAGCCTCAAAATGCACATCTTTTAAAAAAGTGTTGATGGGGCAAAAGGTAACGGATCATTACAGGTCAAAAGCAAAGTGAAATTAAATAATTGAACATTTCCTTTCTGGTAGGAAAGGATTTAGACTTTTTGCAAGCACAGGAGTTTTCTCCAACCAAAATAATCGGGTGCATTCACATGATTCATGAAATACTTTGGTCAGCCCAAAACTGGGATTTTTTGGGGGATGTGTTTAGGCTTGATAGCCCTGGCTGGAGCCAGAGCCAAGCATAAAAGACTCGTTGCAGCTGCCTTGATGTGAAATAAAGGGGTTGATGGTATTGATATATGATATATTCTCTATATCAATATGGTATATTGGATAATATATGAATATTATGGAGTAATATGGGTGATACCTTGATATATTAATGTATCAGTATGATATGGTTAATGATGCTGTGTTGAGCTATCAATATCAATATATTGAGATATATCAATATCAATATGATGAATTGATATACGTTTGATGATATAACATAACCCAGCTCCAGTCCTGGCTCCTCCACAACCAGATGTTTTCCATCAGCCATTTCTAGGTAATTTACCATTAATTAAAAAAAAAAAAAAACAAAACCAACCCTTCAATAAAACGCTTGCTCCAGAGCTGGATTTATGTCTCTCTAGCACCTTTCAGACTAATCTGATCCCTGGACGTAAGGAGCTCGGCTCGCTGGGCACCAGCAAGCTGGGGAATTACTTTGCCGGGGTGTGATAAATTGGGATCAACGTGATCCCCCTTCCCCTCCTCCCAGCACTGCTGGCGCCTGGGGCCGGATCACTTGCCCCCCCATCTGCTCCCAGCAGATGCTCTTGTTTTGTAGGAGCCTTGTTTGTCCCTTTCTCTTTGGACAGCAATGGCAACGGCTCAACCCCACTGGAGGATCCCATAAATGAGTTCATTAACCCATTGAGCTGCCCTACCAGCATCCCCGTACCTATAGACAGCATCCCTATATCCTGATGGACCTTGAAACAAGCAGCAAAGGGTTTTCCCGCAGGACAGAAGCTGCACACATTCACAGCTTATCTCATGGGACTTGTTTTGATCCCAAAACAGATTCCAGCACCACGTCACGGGAATGCTGTTGTGTTATCCGCCTCCCTGCCAGCAGCTCCTCTAGAGCATCCCCCTGGCTGACATTGCACCATTTCAGGATCTACCGGGAAAATTCTGTTTGGAATTTATCCCTCGTGCTGTGTTTTGGTCCCATATCTTGGCAGAGTTTTGAATTTGGGTGCTGTGAAGCTTTCAGGGTGCTGAAGGGAGACGTGGAAAGGGCAGTCATGGGGTGGGCGGCTGGTTGTACTGGGGGAGATGCCGCCATCTGGGATTTGGAGGAGATGCTGCCATTTGGGGGCTTGGCACTAGGGTAAGTCATTTGATTTTCTGCTTGTGGAGGTTGGGTTGGTGTTTGGTACAAAGAGGGATTTTGGGCTGCATTGGCCCTTGGGATGGACCTGACTGAGTTGTGCCCAGGGAGCTGGGTGGATGGAGGCGTGCAAGAACATCTTGGTGGATACATGGGTGGTTTCTTCACCCATCTAGAAATACCATCTTGATTAATAAATCGAAAGTAAAAGTTTGCTTGCCATAGTTTTACTCGCTGGCTGGTCCTGGCTTGGGTGCCTTTTTTTTTTTTTTCAGGGGGAGTGGTGTTGAGCAACGTGCCACAAACCCTTCCCATGTAACATAAGTTGGAGTATTCCTCTGTTGAAATGGGCTGTGCTCTTTATAGCAGAGCTGTGTCTGCAGCTGAGCTATGCAGAGCCAAGGGTATTCTTAGAGTGGACATCACTGGGGCTGTAATCGTACACTGCTCCCCTTAGCAACCGCACCCAACAACACATCAAACAGAAGGCTGATACCTTCTTTTAATAAGAAAAAAAAAAAACACACCACCATGAAATGCACACATCGACGGAGAGCAGTGGAGCCGGCGGAGGAGCACACGCCGGCCTCCAGCCAGAGCCAGCGCCGGGTACATCCCGGTGGTTGGGAATGCCTTGAGCAAGTGGAGAAGGGCCGTGTGTTGCATACCCTATTGTATACCCTCATGCGTATCCTACGGCATCCCCTGTGGCATACCTTCATGGAATCATGGAATATAGTGGAATCACAGAATGGTTTGGGTTGGAAGGGACCTTCAAGACCATCTGGTTCCACCCCCTGCCATGGGCAGGGACACCTCCCACCAGCCCAGGTTGTCCAAAGCCTCATCCAGCCTGGCCTTGAACCCCTCCAGGGATGGGGCATCCACAGCTTCTCTGGGCACCCTGGGCCACTGCCTCAACCCCCGCACAGGGAAAAATTTCTTCCTAATGTCTGATCTAAATCTCCCCTCTTTCAGCTTCAAACCATTCCCCCTCGTTCTATCCCTGCACCCCCTCATCCAGAGCCCCCCATCTCTCCTGGAGACC
>NW_010141530.1:0-869 GCF_000699245.1 Pterocles gutturalis | reverse complement strand
GCTCCTCTGGCCCCGCTCCAGCAGCTCCGTGTCTGTCCTGTGCTGAGGACCCCAGAGCTGGGTGCTGCACTGCAGGGTGGTCTCACCAGAATGGAGTAGAGGCGGAGAATCACTTCCCTCAACCTGGTTATGTTTCTTTTGATGCAGCCCAGGACACCGTTGGCTTTCTGGGCTGCAAGCGCACATTGCCGGGTCATGTATATGCTATACTATCCTATAGTATAGGCTGTTGCATACCCTATTGCATAACCTATTGCGTACCCTACCGCACACCCTATGGCATACTCCATCGCGTACCCACCTAGGGTTTCCTCATTGTCTTAGTTTAATTTATTGATGCCCTAGGAATGGCCCTTCCATGGTTCCATGCTGTGCTTCGCTCCAGTTGGAGAAACTTGAGTTGGTTTTTGGCAGAAGAACCACCAAGAACCACTTGGGTTTTGGTGGACTCAGCTGGGTTTGAGGTGGTTGATGTGACCACTTCTAGAAGGGCTCAACCAAGGTGGCCAAAAACCTGGTGTTGTCAGCCCAGGTGGAGGATGGAAGAGGAAAATTTAGGTTGGATCCTGTCTTGGGATGTAGATGTTGCGGCGTTAGGTACTGGAGAATCAGTTGATTCCCTTTGATATATCAGGAGGATCTGAGCACGGCTGGAGAGCATCTGACCTGTCCACCACTGACTGCAAAGCCCATCAGCCCTCTCTCCGTGCCTGTTTTTAATTTAATTTAGTTACAGACGCTCCAGTTCACGCACAGAAAAACACAGTGGTGCCACTTGTCTTGGAAAAGGGTTTGCCCAGGAGACATCAGAGAGGTTGCAGAAACTTGCAGAGCATGGAAACCTTCTTCCCTGGATTCCTGCGCTGATG
>NW_010141529.1:1319-2144 GCF_000699245.1 Pterocles gutturalis | reverse complement strand
CTCCGGGCGGGACGATCATGGTGATGATGATGATGATGCTCCGGGCGGGATGATGCTCCCCGTTTGCCTGCTGGGGTTGACAAGTTTGGCGGGCAGGCAAAGAAGCGTTTGGGGAGATGATTTTTTTTTTTTTCCCCCTCCTGCCGGCGTCTTGGTTTGATGCAGATGTTATAGGAAAGGATCATTTTTATTATTTTTTTTTCCAGCAGCTAAAGACTCGAGGTCACATTAACTTATAATACGGAGACACATAAAAATGCGATTACGCCTGCTAAACAGAACACAGTAGGCTGCTAGTTAAGACAATGAGATTTCCAGGAAGCGATGCATAAATTCTTCAAAAAATGACACATTTTTCACGTTTCATTCCAATTAAATTACTGAGGCAGCTAACACAGCCCTGCTCACACCATACATTGGGGTGAAATGAAAGCTTTCCTGGATGGGTTGGTTTTTTATGGGGTGTTGGTTTTGGGGTTTTGGGGGTTTTTTTTGGTAAATCTATCTGGACGCGCATGTTTTATGAAAGGCAGTTAATATTAAACTGCTATTAAGGAAAAAATGTCAGAGACCTTCGCTCCTCGTCTCTTTTTGTATTTTTTCCTTGTGGCGGACATTGGGGTGAAATGAAAGCTTTCCTGGATGGGTTGGTTTTTTATGGGGTGTTGGTTTTGGGGTTTTGGGGGTTTTTTTTGGTAAATCTATCTGGACGCGCATGTTTTATGAAAGGCAGTTAATATTAAACTGCTATTAAGGAAAAAATGTCAGAGACCTTCGCTCCTCGTCTCTTTTTGTATTTTTTCCTTGTGGCGGGGCTGGTCCGTC
>NW_010141529.1:0-1265 GCF_000699245.1 Pterocles gutturalis | reverse complement strand
CAGCGGCTGCGAAATAATTTCCAAATAATAGGAATTACCCGCCCTGATGCACACACATCGCTGTTCGCAAGGAGCTGGTTAAACAGCCGGGGCTGGCGAGAATTAAGGAGCACTCTCCCCCAATCCCCCCCCAAAAAAACCCTTTGCCCACCCGTCGGGTGTTTCCCCACCCGGAGTCCCTAGGAAGCCGCCGTCGGCAGGATCGGGCCCCCCCAGGGGGGTGCTGCTAGATCGGGGGGCGAATGTCCCAGTGGGAAGCTGAGCTTGCTCCCCACAGCCTGCTCGGTCGCTGACAAGGGGCTCATCAGGGTGATAATCAGCCCCCGAAGTAGCCCCCGTAATGAAATAGCATTTGCTGGGGGTTTTTTTCCTCTCTCTCTCTCTTTTTTTTTTTTTTTTTTTAAATAAACAGCCGAGAGAGGCATCGCGCAGGCTGCACCGAGGCGGGTGCTCCGCAAAGCAATACAAATCAGAAATGAGATTTTTGAAGTCCTAATGAACCTGATTGCATGAACATTTATAATCCCCCATGGCTTCGAATGAAATCAGATATAATCAGGAGCTATGGGGAGAGGGAGTGTTTACAGGCAGAGATGGGGAAGTGCGGCTGGATTAGTAAAGATGCTGCTCCTTCTATTGATGTCTGAAATGATGGATAATGTGAGAATGGCAAATATACTATTTGTCTAATGGCTCTGCAATTAAATTCCCCTGTAAATGACCCATGCCTCATTTCATCCTAATCTATGGAATTTTGATTGAATTCGTCAGCTCTAATTGAAAAATACTGCACTTTAATGTCTGCAGTGCTGCTTCAGGACCGCGCTGGTTTTAATGAGACGGTGCCCCTCTGACCCGGGAATATTTTAGATTTTTATTCGGGATTTTTAAACTGGAGGATTTCTCAACTATATTCCAAGAAAAGCCGCGAATGGGAGCGTCTGTGTGTGCCGGTGGTTTTCCACCGCTCGAGATAATCTCTCCGTACCAAGGCTTTTTATTAAGGGCTCCTTTAGTGCTCTTAAAATATTTGGATTCCGATTATTCAAATACATAACAATTTAAGAAAAAAAATTATCGTCTTTCCCTTCATCCCAACGAATTTCGGGATATGAACAGGGATTACCGAAGCCAAATTTCTTTCTTTTCTTTTCTTTACTTTTCTTTTCTTTTTTTTTTTTTAACCCCCACGACGCTATTTTTACCTCTTCATCTCCCTTTTTTATAACCCAAAAAATCACGAGCGCCTTCAAGTTTGTTTTTTT
>NW_010141528.1:90696-112578 GCF_000699245.1 Pterocles gutturalis | reverse complement strand
ACTTCTCAAATATGATGGAGAGCGGCTCCATCCATGGCTGCATGTTTTTTCTCTGAAATTTTCCCTTTCTGAAATCACTTCTAAATGACTGTTCAGCCTAAATAGAGTTCATCTGAGTTGTAAGAAGCTGAAAATACAGTGTGATGACAGGAGTTGGACGACTTTGTCTCTGAGCCTCTTCCCTTCCTGCTCATGCTGCAGCTCTGTGGCCCAGACCCATGCCTTTTGGCAGGTTCTTCCTCTGCTCCTCCTGTGCTCCTTCTGTCTTCATTCCAACCTTGTCTTTGTGTTGTGGCTGCCCTCTTGTTTCCACCATCTAACCTCTATCAGCTGTTTCCTTTATTGCCATAATCGCTGTGGATTTTCACACAGTGACCTCTTTGTCACTGTTGGAACAGCCCAGCTGTTTGATGGTAACAGACTAGTTTGCACGCATGGTTTATCCTATTTTAATTTAATATTTTCTCCTAGCTGATAGGGGAGGAGGGAAATAGCTTAATGAAAAGTGCATATGGTTAAACTGGCATCTTTATTTTGATTTGTGTATTGTTAATTTATAACATTTATTAAAAATTTAGGGGTTTTTAATATTAGTTTTATCATCTAAACTCTCAAAGGAAAGCTACGTTGGCCATTCAGCATAACAGAAACACAGGATGGTTTGGGTTGGAAGGGACTTTTTAAGATCATGTAGTCCGACCCCTGGCCATGGGAAGGGACATCTTTCGCTAGATCAGGTTGCTCAAAGCACCTTACCCAACCTGACGTTGAACACTTAATAGGCAATAAGCAAGAATGAAAACCAATTTAGTTGTTTAAAGATAACAACAATAAATGAAGAGAAGGATAGAGATAGATATTATACCAAAATCTCAAGAAAGTGAGAGCCTGGGCCCGCTTTGTTTAACAGTAGACCAAGAACAAAACTGGCCAGAATGAAAAAGACAGCAGCAACTCTTAAAATAAAACAGAAATAAATAGACCCTTTCCCTTACACAGCTAATGGATTTTTCCTGGTCTTGGCAAAGGAAAACTTTTTGAAATAGGTGAGTTAGTGGGAATAGAGAGGGAAGAGCCAAGGGATGGTCATTGTCAGTCACAATCAATCTGTCTGTCTACCCAGCCAAAGTCTGTAGTGAGATCAAGTCGTGTTGGCTCATTATGTGGGATACATCTACAATCCAAACTGAACATTAAGTTGCTCAGGCTGACTCTGCAGAGTACGAATACTTATTACTTGTTTTATTGTAATTTGTCATAAATCTGAATTCACAATACATGGTTTTGCATTGTAAAAATGTGCTTGAAACAACTGAAGTGTGAGATCACTTTAAGGGTGAATGCTTTCAGGAGCATAACTGAGTGAGATCTTTTGAATCCATTGGTCAATTCACATTCCCAACAGAAGCTATTTCAATAGCTACGGGCATGCCCCAGAAGGTTCAGCATTAATAATGCTTTCCAGAACTGGTGGGAAATTATTCTGAAAATGGCAGTAGGAGGCATGTTTGATGTTACACACAACTCTGGCATTTTTCAGGTATTTGGAACTATTAATCTGCTTTACTAGATCTGCCTAACTCTTTCTGTGGATATGTGCTGGGTTTTTTTTATTCTTCAGTGGAATTTTTTAATGGTCTCCATTAGTTTATCATTTTAGCAAGTTTACTTCTGGTACAGTTAGCTGGAGTGATTAACAGATGAAATGACTTCAGAGTATAAATTCTCATTTGGTCTTCTAAGTTATATTTCATCTCTGTTGTATGCTTTCCTAATTACCAGCATATTTCAGTATTTCAAATTAGACTTTTCAAGCATGTATTATTCATCTTCCCTAGATTAGAATTAAAAACAACATGGGCTGGCATGTTATTATTTCTTCAAAATCTGATAATACTGTATTTTCTCTCTCATTTGGGTCTAATTATCTCTTTAAAATATTGAATCAATAATTGTTTTAATCCACATGACATAGTTTGGTGGATTTTTCAATTGAACTATCATTGGTTCTTCACAGAATCAGAGAATGGTTTGGGTTGGAAGGGACCTTAAAAGATCATTGAGTTCCAACCCCCCTGCCATGGGCAGGGACACCCTCCACTAGACGAGGTTGCTCAAAGCCTCATCCAACCTGGCCTTGAACACCTCCAGGGATGGGGCATCCACAGCTTCTCTGGGCAACCTTTTCCAGTGCCTCACTATCCTCACAGGAAAAAATGTCTTCCTAATATCTCATCTAAATCTGCCCTCTTTCAGCTTAAAACCATTACCCCTCTGATAGAGAGTGCCTCACTGTCTTTCCTGTAGGCCCCCTTTAAGCACTGGAAGGCTGCTCTAAGGTCTCCCCAGAGCCTTTTCTTCTCCAGGCTGAACAGCCCCAGCTCTCTCAGCCTGTCCTCATATAGGAGGTGCTCCAGCCCTCTGGCCGTCTTCATGGCCCTCCTCTGAACTTGCTCCAACAGGTCCCAGAGCTGAATGCAGTACTCCAGGCACTCTCATGAAGATGCTCTTCCCCTTTTCTGACAGATGGACCCCATCAGCCCCTAGCAGACCAGGTTTCTCAGAGCGAAACCTTGTTGTTGCTGGTTTTTTTTTTTTTTTTGGTTTGTTTTATCCTCTTAAAACAGCAGTAGCCTGTGTTGCATTTGAATTGGAACATAGCAGTCCAGCTCTGAACCTGTATCAGTGGTGCCTGTCATTGACACCAGTAATGAAGAAAGCTCAATGCAAATTTTGCAATTTGGTATCATCCCTAGGAAATGTCTGAAGAGTAAATAAAAAGCACAGGTAACTTTGGGAACAATAAGATTTCGATACAGCTTCGTGACTTGAGATAATCTCTGAGTATATCTTACTGTGTTAAATCTTTTTCTTTTTAAGAATGACATTAAAAACCAATCTGTGCAAAGCATGTAGAAAATTAATTAACATTGGGAAGAAAAGAGATGTCTGAGCCTTTCACCTGTGAGGTACCCTTTATCTCCAGCTGAGTTTGCCTGCCTTTAATGCTATTTGTCATCTTCCCCAACAGGTATCTTGATATTTTTTCCAAACTGCCCTTTATACTTTGAACGATTCCCATAATGCCAACATCATGTATTAGTCTGTTATCATCTCCTGCTGTTTTAAATATTTCTTTGGCTTAAGCAAAAAAATAGAGAGATGTTAATTTGACTGGCATATACTTCCTTTTAGAATCAATTAATTTAAGGGAGAATTAATGAAGATAAAAGGTCTATTTCTAAGGTTAAGGATGTTGTAAATACAGAGTTAAGGCCTATCTATTATGAAGTTTTTCATATAACTGTCATTTACGAAGAGGATATTATTTTCTGATAAAGCAAACACATAAAAGGAGAGTCCTACATATAGCTTTGGTATGGCTTTATGCTACACACCTGTAGGTGGTCTTTACCTGTGCAAGCAGCCATCTTGGTTTGTTCTGTTTGATTTGGAGGAATAAAATGTAGACAGGGACTGATTTGATTAATGGTTTCCTTATGTGGTAATCATTGGGACATGATGGAACTGTCTGGTTTCTTTTAAATGTTAAGTAATTTAATTTTTTGCTGATGATAAAGATATGTGGTTTGAAGAAAGGAATGGCAGGGATTGTTCTGGTTTTGCCACTATTGTACATTGATGCTTCTTGTCTGATTTTTTTACATGGATATTCGCACTTGTATTTTTAACTTTAATTTTTTTGGTATTTGTGTTTAAATGCACGCTTCTATAAATGCATGCATCTTATTTAATCATATTTCAGCACAGTATTAAAAAAGCATAGCATTATTACTGCTTTATAGTATCCTTAAATCTCTCAGTCAGGGAGAACTGTGGTTTTTTGCATTCTTTTCTTTCTTCTTTACCTGGTTGCACCTTTTGGCCTTTCTAAGGAAATACGTTTTGTGTAAACGATCTCTTGGGTTTAGATAACCTTGAGCTTCAGTGGTGTAGGAATACTGCTCTGCTGTCCTTGAACTTATATGACAACTTTATCATTAGTGCAGTCTGCTGTTGAAAACTAGGATGTTTTTTCTCCTTGTTCCAGTGTAAGGCATCTCTACTTAAAATAGTAGGGATAATCTCCATTTTGATTGCATGCGTCCAAGGCTAAGAAATATTTGTTGGACTAACAGTGGTGGTTGAAGTATGTCTTACTTTCAAATAAGTGATTTTTGCAACACTAGGGATGGGACAAAATTTTTTCTTGTTTTGGGCCTGAGGTTTTTGTTTTGTTTCTGTAAATTTAAGGGTAATATTATGGTTTTATTAAATTGGTCTGCATTTTGTTGCATGACAGAGGAAATAGGGCTTTTATAGATGTGGGCTATTGACAGTTTAGATACTGGATCTAATGCAATAAAGTGGCTTATTAGGATCATGGAAAGCTTTAAAATTCTTGGTCTGAAACTTCATGATACATACAGCTTTATAGTTTTGTTACGCATTTTACTGGAAATAGGTCATCAGTGGTTTTAATTGCATGAGAAAGTATTTAAATGTTCATTTAATTGGTCATTGATTGCTGACCGGTGAAAGGATTCTAGTACCAAAATCTTTCTCTTCTCACTGAGGAACTGCTGTTTGGCACTTGTTACTTCATGGATCAGAAGCATGCTTGTCTTGTAGGAAAAGCCTGCCCAAGGTTTCTCTCCACAGAAACAAACTGTTTTTTTCCCCAGAGTGCTTCAACATGCAAGGTCTTGTAGGAAGTGTACAATTCTACGTTAAAAAGTATATGCAGTACTTACTTTAGTTAAAGCATCCCTGAGTTACCATCGTTTTCCAGTTCTGCCCAGATTCCTGAGGGGCAATGAAAAGGAAGTCAGTTATAATATTTTAAATTTCTTGTAGGTAGTGTACTTTACTGTCTCTGTGCTAAAGATGAGATCCACCCTCATCACTGAAAGAGTTCTTCTGGTGCTTGGTGTCTGATGGAGCCCATCGCACTCAACATCCTTTACTCTGGTCTGGCTTGAGTCCAGGTAACAGGAAGAGATAGGTTCTGTTAAAGTAGCTGCAAGTTGAAAACTCCACCTTTTGCTCTTCCAGCTTTCTTGATAGTGAGTTTATTGGAGATTTTTTTTGTCATCTAGGGCTGAAACCATAGCGAACATGTAACAAGAGCTGCCAGCTTTTTATAAGTTAGAGAGCCTGCCAGCCCTCGGAGCAGAGAGTGATTCGTGCTGGATCAGAAAGGGAGCTTTACCTGGTTTGGGTTGAAGGATACCACACTGTCATTATCAAGTCTCAGCAACTTTTTTCGAGGAAAAGTATGTTCTTAGTGTGATTGGCAACACAGCAGCAGCATCTATGTAAATGTTACAGTCATGTCATTTCAAGGAAGGACAAATGTTTCCTTCTTGTGGAGAGAAATCTTTTGTCTATGAACTGTTCACACCAGAAACAGGCAGTTCTCCCAGCCAAATGGGCTCTGCTCTGAGAAGCTGGATTAAGAGGACTGGAACCATGTTTTGGCCACATTCAGGAAAATCTTAAGCCTCTGGAAGCTTGACAAGAGAGAGAATACTTTGTTTCCAGGGGTGTAGAGGGCTGGCAGACTCCTTTGCTGCAAGTGGTAACTGTGAAAGTGTTGTTAAAGCATTTGCTGTCAATATAAAAGAAACCTATTTTATTTCTAATAGGAGATCTGGGAAGTGGAGTAAAAGTTTACTCTCTGACAGAAGAGGCACTGTCTTTTGCTATCCCTGTAATTGCTGTAATTCTAGCAACAAGTCATAAGACTCACAAATATTTTCTCCTAAAACTAGAACTATAGTTTTGTGACTGCCTTAAACTTGAAGTGGAACTAACCTGCTATAGCTTATGTCCAGCAGACACCTGTTGATGCAAGTCTCAGTTCAACCGTGTTTGGCTATGCAGGTCCTACAATGAACAAACTGAATAAAACACAGATTTCATTTTTAGGGCTATGTCCTGATTTCGGCCGGGACAGAGGCAACTTTCTTCATAGTAGGTAGTGTGAGGCTGTGTTTTGGGTTTGTGCTGAGAAGAGTGCTGATACCTTACTAATGTTTATAGTTGCTGTTAGGACAATCAAGGACTTTTCAGCTTCTCTGCTGTGCCCACAGACCCAATTACTAGCCTAGGACTCGAGCTTAGATTTAGGATTGAGACACAAATTGGCCAGTGGTGTATTCCATATCGCGTACATCATGCCCAGTATACAGACGAGGCTCTGTCCAGAAGTGCTCTCTCTTGCTTCAGGTCATCACTTCTCACTCTGGGTCAGCACACTCTGGGTCGCCCCTCTGAGTTGTCTCGCTCCCTCAGTCAGCTCTCTGTCTTGGACATTTGGGCTCTTACCTCTTTTCTGGGATTTCAGTTTTGGAACTCTCCCTGCTCCAGGATCATTAATTGGGAACAGGATGAGCCTTGTCATCAAGGAGGTGAGAAGTTTACTGTGTATCACTCATTTGTATATTTGTATATATTACTGTTGTTATTATTTTCAATATTATTGTAGTTAAGTTGTTCTTATTTCAACCCACAAGTCTCCTTTCCCTTTACCCCTTTAATTCTCTCCTCCATCCCTGGGAGGGGTGAGGGTGAGCAAGCACTTGTTGTGCTGTTTTGCTAGCCAGGGGTAACACCACAACAGATAGGAATACAATGCAGGAACAGCATATAATCGATGTCATGGTTTTACCGAGCTGGCAATCAAATACCAGGCAGCCACTCACCCTCCCCTGTCCCAGGGAATGGGGGAGGCAATTAAAGGGTAAAGGGAAAGGAAACTCATGGGTTAAGGTAAGAAAAATTTTATAATTGAAATACAGTCAAATTGAAGGTAATAATAATAATAGTAACAACAACAATAATATACAAATGAGTGATACACAGTGCAGCTGCTCACTACCCACTGTTCCTGGCTAGCAATACTGGAGCAGAGAGAGTCCCAAAACCACAATCCCGGAAGAGACAGTGAGCGTTTCCTAGCAGACGGTTCTAATACTGAGTATGACATGGGATGGTATGGAACACACCATTGGCCAATTTGGGCCTCAATCCTAAACCTAAACTCGAATCCTAAACCAGTAATTGTTGGTCCATTGCTCTGGCTGTGCTCCCTCCTACCTTCTTGTGCACCTGCACACTAGCAAAGCATGGAAAGCTGAAACATCCTTGATTGTTTTGGCAACAACTCAAAACATCAGTATGTTATCAACTTTCTTCTCAGCACAAATCCAAAACATAGCCTCATACTAGCTACTATGAAGAAAACTAAGTCTATCCCAACTTAAAATCAGGACAATCTATATAGCATATATAGAAAGAGAGGCGTATTTATGTTTTTCAAAAAGTAGTATGAGTATTTTCAAGTATTTGGGGGTGGGAAGAGAAATCAATCTGTTAGATTACCCAGAAGTTCTCTCTCGGGCTCATCTCAGTCTCTTGGACGCTTGAGCTCTTATCTCCATTCCAGAATTGTGGTTTTCGGACTCTCCATGCTCTGGGATCATTAGCTGGGAATGGGCTGAGCCTTGGTCATCGAGTGGTGAGCAGTATCACTGTGTATCACTCATTTGTATATTTGTATATATTACTGTTATTGTTATCATTATTATTTTCAATATTATTGTAGTTTAGTTATTAAATTGTTCTTATCACAACCTGTGAGTCTCTTTTCCCTTCACCCCTTTAATTCTCTCCCCCATCCCCAAGAGTGGGGAGGGTGAGCCAAGTTGTTGGTTGTGGTGTTTTGCTGCTAGCCAGGGGTCAAAACCTTAACAGGCTATAATAAAGCAAGATGCACCTCCAGAAAAAAAAAAATAATCAATAATTAGATGTGTGGTTTGACATACAGAGTTTAGAATTACCTGTAAGGATTGATTAATTCCAAATAGTCACCATTTCCTCACATGTCGAAGACACAGCAACAGAGAAAGTAAAAGCAGTTAAACCAGGCTTCCTATTGATATTTCTCTATCTTGACATTCTCCTAATTCACAACTAGGTTAACTAGGGGAGTAAAGTACTTCAAACCTCTATTTTCCAGTCCAGTATTTCTCTGCTTCTGAAGATGTAAGGTTCCTTTCTACATAACATAATGGGAAGGAGGATTTTGCAAATTCAAGTTTTATTAACTGAACTAATGCCTTCAGCAAGAGCACAGATACAGAATAGGTGTCTGTACTGAAAGTGTATTCAGTTTTTATCACTTATAGGACAGTTCTGCTGTCTGTTATCTGGAAACAAAATGTGTGAAGAAAAAAGAGTTGGCACATATTTGATATGAAATGTAATATTAATGTATCTGCATTGTGATTTTTTTTCCTAAGTAACAATGGTGCAGTGGCTTGATAACTTGAAAGAATTGGAGAATTTGAAAAGAGAGATCCCTCTTTGTTTTGCATTATCTGGCTGCACAGAGGAAAAACATATGGAAAATTTCCGTTGTGAGGTGGCTGAAATTCTTTGTATCAGAAAATATCAATGCCCAAGGCCTCAATCTTAGTGGCATAAAAGCTAATTCAGCCTGAGATGTCCCCACTTCATGGGCAGGAAGATATTTGTTCCTATAAAGAGATGTGCAAAGCTACAAAATTGTCAGATGTTGCAATTATTAAAAAACAGAAGACCTGTAGACGTAATGCAATAGCTGTCAACTTCTTGGATAGAAAGTACATCAAACTCCAGGGATTTTGACAGTTTCTTTTCATTAATCATATAATTCTGAATATTAATTTTTCTCAGTCCTACTTGCCATTACTATCATTAGACAGCACCTTTGTTGTGATTATAACAAGGAAACTCCCCACAGTGAAGATCAATGAACAGCCAGGTAATTAAATTTTATATGTATGTTAACAAGCTTTGATTATTTTTGTAGTCAATAGGTGCTGTAATGCAAAATAGAGGGCTTCCATAACTTTTTAAAAAATCTGAGATTTTAAACTATCTCTGTGGAAAAAGTGGAGATGGTTTACTGTAGAGAACAGGAGTTAACAGTAAACCAAAATGAAGGGTGCTGTAGCTTGCGGGATCTGTTGCATAACAAGCCTGCCTGAGTTCAGTTTTCATAGAATTATTTTTCAGGAATGTGCCAAAAATTTTTCAAGACTGGTGGAAAATCAATACATAAAATACGTTTTTTGCTTTATTTTGTCATCATTTTGTCGATATAAAAGATTCAGTGTTAGAACTTTAGCATTTCACTATGCACTTAGGGCTTTGATAGCTGGTCTTGTTGATTGTTTTAGGTATTTTGACCTTTCCTAGATGCTTCACTTATGAACTGTTAAAGGTGTGTGTGTCAGTCTTCATAGCTGGCAATAATGAGTATGATTGCTTTGAAAGTTGGTGTAGGTAGGTAGACAGAAAAGTTTTGTTTCCTGGATTTTCCCGAGAGCAGAAGAAATCAGCTCTTTTGTCAGCTTCAGTTGTCTGTGCTGTTAGTTAGATTTAGTTAGTTAGATTTTTACTATTAGTTATTGTTTCTTAATATGAATTAATAAGCTCAGGGATACTTAAGTTTTCCATTCTACCATCTATTGACGAGAAAGACAGCGGACATCGTTTCAGTTTACCCATTAGAAATTTACCCTCTTTTCCTTCTCCGGTCCTTCTGCAAAGCTTTCCTGTTTGGATACCTGCAAAACATTGACCCCGAGGTTTGGCAACAACCCTGCTGTGGCCAGTGTTTATCATGCCGAATGGTGCCCTTGCCAAGTCATCGTCTCGTACAGGCAGACAGGAAGTGTTCATGCTTATGTTATGGAGAGAGCTTAATTTGAGGATTAGGAGAAGTGATGGGTATTGCTGAGTGCAAAGGCTGTGTTTTAATGAAAATTTCATTTCACCTTCAATATATCTGAAAGACTTAAAGTGGTGGGGGTTTTTGTTTTTGTTTTGGTTTTTTTTGCCAGTAAAACTGCGTAGAGGGTTGGTACTTGCGCACGTCTGGACTTTGCAGTATCTTGCCTGGGCTGAAGCGTTGGCATCGCTTTCCTGCCTATTACTGGTGACACACCATGGATTGGGTGTTTCTGCACCTGCCTTCTTTGAAGGACATACACTGCCAGTGCCACCTGTGGACCAACAAGTGCTGCTAGCCTGAGAGCAAGCAGCCACTCTCCCTTCTGCTGGTCTCGTGTAGTGGGGAGTGATTAAAAACCTTCTTTTGTTGAAGGTCTACTGGTGCAGCGAGGAATATAAGATTCATGAGGCTGGAGCCTGAGTGCCGGAGGAGGGACACAGATGCAGGCTGGCTGTGAGGCTGGAAGAAAGGGAACCTCAATCTGGTTTCTACTTCTAGGACTGCTCAGGGATTTTTATCCTATGACTGGTTTTGACACAACTGACTAAACACTAAATTTAGCTTAGGTTATATTGATCTTGCAATAAATAAAGTATAGTATGATAAGTAAAATAGTTTTGAAGGGTTGATCAACTTGGATATTGCTGTTAATTTATCAACATAAAACATGCACTCAACATTAAGAATTGCCTGAACTAAATACAGTTTTTTTTCTTAAAAATTAAATGTAGCACGCATTTAAAATATAAATTACAGTTTATGTTAGCTAAAATCAGCTGCTCTACTTCTTGCAATCTTTCTGGTTCTAAAAGGACCATCCTTTCTGCAGGGGGATGAATAATGCAGGTTAGCTTGTTTCTGTGGGCATTTATTACAGCCACACAGAACAGTTCCTGGAGAGGTTTTCTATTTCTTATTTAGCAGCAGTGAAAATTGCAATTATTCTATTTACTTGGCTTGTCACTATGGCAAAGAGGAATTCTTTGGACTGTGAGGAGGAAATGTTTGTTTTCTCTGGCTGCTCCTTGCATATGCTGCTCCAATTATAATTAAATATGAATATTTACTGATAAAATGGAGCATTTTTCAAGTTCAGTGAAATTGATTTTTAAGATCCGAGATATAGGCATAGGCAACCCATATTGTGTTTTGTATAATGCAATTCATTATACAAAACTAATAGTCAAAATAGTGAATCAATAAAATATCACCATGCATGTCAGATGAACATTATAACTATAAATTCTTCATCAGGAAGAATCTGTAGGGGAAAAAAGGAAACAAAAAGCTAGATCAAAAGCAATGTGGGAAGTTAATGTGGAGAAGATGAAAAGGAAGGAAGCGAACAATAGGGTTGATGTAAGTGGAGAATTAAGTAAAGCATAAGCAATCATTTTTTATGGGACAGATGAAAAGAAATTGAGAGTAATTGTTACGGGAGGTGCAAGTAGTGGCAACTTGAAAATTACATGTATTTAATGGCCATGTGAAAACTAGGGCTTGCCTGTGATTTGTGCTATCATTCATTTCCAAGATGTATCTTCCTAATAGCTTTTGGAGTATCATGTGCTGTTCTGTCAATGGCGTTCACAAAAGCTTATTGGATTCTTTTGGAAGTTAAAATACCATGCTAGCATCATTCAACATTATTTAGCTCCAGGTAACAATTTTATTTTAAATATTTGAAGCCAACCAAATCTTCCATTCACATCTGCTGACCCTTTGTACATGCAGCACTGGGTTAACTAGCTTGCTTAAAGGAGTGTTTACAGATACAGCTCATTACCTGGTAGAGCTGATAATGTGCAATGGGAAATTCTGCAACTTACTCTGGAAGTTCCTAAAAGAAGATTTACTGAAAAAAAGATAAACTGAAATTATTGTTAGGGTAAAACTATATCAGTTTTAAGCACACTAAATGCTGTTAATATCTTAGTGTTAAGAAAAGCCCATCTTCCAAAAACATGCGTAAGGTTTATGCACAGCTCCATTACGAGGAATCCTTTGGGAGGAATCGGGTCTGGGAGTTTCCTGGCTGTCCTTTGCTGCATTCCACCTGGTGCAGGTAGTGAAAGAGCCCAAACCCTGTCTCTCAGGTCCTAGGGTCATTCGTCATTCCAGTCCCATACAGAGGGGCAGTAGGACTGCAAAACATCTGCATCCTTGTGCTTGCAAAAGACAGTAAAGGAAAATGTGAAGGGACAGGGCTGCCTTCCTTCTGGGGTCTCTATCCCACTAGTAGGGGAAGCCCTGACCAGTGAGACGGATGCGGTGTTTGTTCCCATGGGAAGTTTCTTGTTCATTGGCTAAAAGATTCTTCCTGACTCATCCTAATTTTTCTACTTGGTTGTACCTGTTACTCACACCAGTCAAGAGCTGTGATGATACTTCCGTAGGAGATATTAAAGTAGTTACTGTTATTCCTACCTGTCCTCTGTTTGCTGAAGTCTTATCTTTAGGCCAAAGCATTGGATATGGCGGTGTTTAGAGAGCCATTTTAAATGGGAAGCAAGTGTTGTGGTGTGGTGTTATGTAGGGCTGTTGCTAATAATTTGAACACTGACCCTTTTGAACACTGACAACTTTTGCTGTTTTTCGTAACACAATATTCAAGCCCACCCTCAGTCCTTGTTGCTCTTTCTGTGCTGTCCTTATTTTGTCACCACCTTTTGAATAACAGCGCCTTGAATTATGGATATATGGTTGTACCAGGCTCTTTATAGTTCTCTCCCTATCACTTACGATATGTTTGATTTCTAATGTGTGAAGGTAGTTACGTTAACAGGGTTTTCTAGGTAGGGTCCCTGTATACACAAGGGCTGTGATTTCCATGCTCTGAGATCATGTCCCGTGCCTTTTTGACCTGTGATTACCTATTTTGGCTTTTTATTGAATCCCAAACTCATTTTTCGCTTGCTGGTGTTTTCTTTTAACTTTACTGTTTCCCCCCCCCCCCCCCAATGTTTCTAAGTTGTTTTTAGAGTTTTTTTGAAAATGTTTTTCAGCTTTTAAACACTTTGTCTACTTCTTCATTTTTAATTTTACCTACTTTTGCACTAGTATTGCATTACATTTCCTGTTGACATACTTGCGTAGAGCCTCTCTTAAGCTCTTTAAAAATATTAGGAAAGTCTTAACATTTTTGTTTTGGCTTTGCTTTATTTCATTCACCATCTCCTAAGTTTCCCATGTGAGCTGCATTGATTCTCTGGATTTTAGGTGCAGCCTGCTGGAAGCCCTGGTTCTCCAAAGAATGCATTGTGCAGTTAGTTTCTCTTATTTTATGAGTTAGAGCTTGTACAGAGCAAAATGTTTAATGTGACCTTTTGTCTTGTACCTTCCAGTCTCTGTGATGCTACCAACTACTTCTTGCTGTTATAATATCGAAATTAAATCTTGTTTCTTAGTGAGAATGAATTTCACACTTCTTAAATTAAATGATCAGCTGGTTGCTCCCTCATGTCACATCACTAGAGGTAAACTCCAGTTGTTTCTACACCATATGCATATACTGTTGAACAGTTTCGACTGGCTTATTGCCTTAAGAGCAGGGACACCCCTGGCAGAGAGTTTACTGTGAAAACTGTAGCAGAATTTAGTTCAGGAGCACTGCATTCCTCATATTGAGCTCTTCTCTTCTGTCTCTTAAAAGGAGGAGGAACTTCTGTTACATTCTGTTACATTCTGTTATATTTTCCTGTGCGTTGATCCCTGGCTGGAGCATCTCTGCTCTAGTGTGGGGACCATATTAAATGACTGGGATAGTGGAATCCTTATACAAGTGTATGAGGGTCTCTGGCTGCTCTATAGGATATTTTCTGCAATGCATGTTAGAGCCCAGCCAGGTTTACTGGGCTCAGGAACTGGGCCCTTGTTTAAAAGTGTTAGGGAAAAGTAGGAAGATGTTAGCATCTCTGGGGACTGATAGGGCTTTGAATATGGAAGCGTTATGATCTGGAGGTAAACATTTTCCCATCTTTGTAATTTCACTGATGTTTTGTGGCTACATTGGAGGATATGAAATGATGGGTGTTAGACTGAAAAATTGTATTCTAATTTTTTAGAAAAAGGTGACAGAAAAACTAGGTTAAGCTATATTAATGGACTTTTTGGAAGGTCCCAAAAGAAGTGTTTAGAGATAGCTCCACAGTACAATTCTATGAAAGCTAAGCCTTTTGTGACACAACCTGCAAAAAAAGAAGTCTATACATTTCCTATGGTATCTAAATGTGCAAAGGCAATAGAAGCAGTAGTGTCAGGATGCCCCTTTTGTTGCTGCCTGAAAAGCAGATCTCTTGATTGTTTTGTATTCTCTGTATGTTTTCTTCTAATTAGTATCTAATTGATATCTAATTCATATCTCCAGAATTTCACAGTGTTGTAGTAAATATGCAGCTTAATGTGTGGTGATTACATGTTTTATTTAGGGCAGTGTAAAAATTATTCTGTTCTTGTTGACAACTTTTATAAAGATATATACTTTTGATTTGCCCAAAGTCTGAATACTTACAGGTGATTAAAATAAAGAGGATGTTTAGCAGGTGCTGACTTTGATTTTGTAGTTACTGTATTGTAATAGCTTCATGAGGTTTCTTTGTTGAGGAAATTATCTTTGTTTAATGCTAAAGGATGTAGGTAATCTGTCTCTAATGCCAAATTGTTTCAGGGTGTGCACTTCACTTTTTCCCCTACATTTACGTAGATCGGAAAACTGAATGTTCCAAACAACTTTTGGGATAGTTTCCATATCAACTTTTATGTGCTAAAAATGTAATTAAGGTTGTTCAACCCAAAACATAAAAAAGAGCTCAAATTTAATTTACATGGCATTTTTGAAGGAAATATAGTTTCTTATTTAGCTGGTTCTATTAGCATGGTGAATTTGAGTTTCCCTGGTAAAAGTCAGTAGCAAGTCACTATCACCTGTTAATGTAAGTAACTGGAACCATGAGGAAATACTGGATTCAAAGAGGCATCTAGTCACAAACAGTACTTTTATGCCTTTTGAGTGAATTCATGGTAATCAGTTTGTTAACATAAACAATGCAATCCCATTAACTGCTAAGGTAAATAGTATTAGATGTAAACATAGTTTTTTACATTGCTGCGTGACTTGATTTGTTCTGCTTATGAAACACTTCTAAACTTTTTAGTATTGCCTCTTTTGTGTAAGTGGCTTATGACTCTCCGGATATCTTATCTTCTCCCTGCTGCGTCAGCTTTGCATCCTTATCCCTTGTGCACTGGCCCATGTACCTCCCTTTTCTATTTATCATTGACCCCTCTGGAGTGGTGACATTCTTACTCCCTTTTCTAGGCTTATTTTCAAAGCAAGAGGAGGCATTTCTAAAGGGTGAATATGCCTACTACTATTCCTGATAATTCCTTACAGTTCTTTCTTCTCCCTGCAAGATGGCTGCTGTGTTTTGATAAAAATGAGTATTGTTGTCTTGGTGCTGGTCAAACATGCCCAAGAGAGATGATTCAGTTATATGGTTGGGGAGCAGGGAATGGTGGAAGGGATTTGGTAAGCCTCTGGTGATGCTATTACTTCTGATCAGCTTCTCGAAAGTCATCAGTTGAAACACTTGCTTTGATTTTGAAATTGTTAAACTTGGAAACTAACCAAACAATGGGAATAGGTTTACAGGTATTTTTTATTGCATCTAGTCTCCTCTTCCTCAATGCTTTTTTTAATTTCAAAAATGAAAGTAGCTTTTTTTTTTTGTCTTCTGGCTGTGAGGAAGAAAGGGTCTCCTACAACCACTATTTTTCTTATACTTGGGAAACCATGTGGCTACTCTGTTAGCATTTTTTTTTCCTTAATCCAGTGGATTGATACAGCATACAGAAGTGTTCCCTGTGGCTTTTGATTGAAGGGTATACATTGGGTTGCAGATCCAAAGTAGGTTTGGCTTTAAAAAGAATCAGGTTTGATTCTGTAATACACTTACTGTCCTGAAGCATCTGGGGCAGATTGGGGAAGATATGCAACAGCAGATATTTTGCATTTAAAGCTTTTAGCTTAAGTGGTGAATAACCTTGGACTGGGGGTATACGAAGGACTAGTGCTGCCCTATATCCTGTTGTGACAACTGAGAGCAGAAATTGGAACTGCTGGATGAAATCCATACCCAGTTGCCCACTGTACTTTCTTCTTGTTACTACACAATGTTAAGTCAAAGACACTTATTTATTTTTTTTTAACTGTTGCTTATTCTAGCTGTTTACTAATTTGAGGAGAAGACAGCCTTGCTGCCATGGTGGTACAATGAGAAAAGTAGTTGAAATCAGTGGCAGATTGTTGAGTGTGGGCATCCACCCTATATAACTAGGCCAAGGCAACCTCCAACTATAAAGTTTTACTTTTCTTTCTCATTAGACAATTTGGAGCCTGCTGATTTTGTTGGATCTCTGTATTGAGAGTTGTAAATGGTGTGTGAAATAAAACACTTCTCAGTTGATGGATATAGTCCTTGTGATTTCAAATGCTCTTCACATTGGTGTGGTATGCTTTGTTTAGATCAGATGTGGAAGTCTACCTAATGCATAATTCTCAGTTTGGGAAGGAGATAGAAAGGAGACCAGTAGGAACTAGTAATTTTTTTTTTTTAATGTTGGGGATGTGTGTGCCTGTGTTGGTCTGCCTGTTTTCTTATTTTAAAAAAAAAAGTTTTTTTAAAAAATAATCTTCCCAGTTTATGTTCTCTGATGATATTTTTTCCAAATAGATGTCTGAGTAGTGGTATTGGGAGTTTCTTAATAGCTAGTATTAATTCCCACCTCTCTCTCCCAATTAAGAAAACAAGAATTAGAGGCTTGAGAGTTTTGTGTGTCTTGTCAGCAACATATTGTCAGTCAAGGCAGGAATTCATTAATTCTTGACTTTAAGCTTGAGATCTAGCTTCTGGTGATGTGGTCTCTTTATTTTAAAAATCTGTTCTTAGCTCGTGTATCCTTATTGTGTAACTTTCACTAAATTTATATATATATATATATATAGGATGAATGATTACAAAAAGAAAATGCATTCCAAAACTAGTTCTTTATCTAAAATAGTAGTATGAGTTTGTCTGTTGTGTTTCACAGTGGCATTTTGGTATGATAATGTCATTCTACTCTTCGAGAATTTATACTGTCGAGTAGGATAGGGCATGGGATCCCTGTGTGCCTCTGAAGCGAAAGAATGGAAACTCAGCAGCTGAAAGGCATTTAGAAATCAGGCTTGCCTACTGTTTTCAGTACCTAAGCATGAATCATGACTCAAAAGCTACTAAACCAGCAGTGTCTACCTTATCACTATTTGTTTTACTAGTGTATTAACTCCCAACATAATGCTCTTAATGACGGGGATTCTGTCATTGGTCTCTATGCTAGACCCCTTTTCAAGACAGAAAATGAGAATATCCCCAAGATATTATCCTATTGGCCAGGGAAAGTTG
Source organism: Pterocles gutturalis (assembly GCF_000699245.1). Taxonomy (NCBI): domain Eukaryota; kingdom Metazoa; phylum Chordata; class Aves; order Pterocliformes; family Pteroclidae; genus Pterocles; species Pterocles gutturalis. The sequence goes on along the minus strand of NW_010141528.1, from coordinate 95,352 downwards.
GAGTGCAGTGCAACTTTGAAAGTGCCCTGTATGCACACGATAGTAGCAATACTGTTTGAACCACCTGCACCATGTTCCAGCCATCTAGGAACAATACCTGTAGCCAGGCTGGAGTGTGTTTAGCCAGGCAGAGCCAGGAAATTTGTCTTGGTAGAGTAGAGCAACTGGAACAGGAAAGCAAGGCATGTTTTCACTTTTTCACTTCTGCATTGGTGCTATAGCAATAGACACCCATATTCCCCAAACAAGCTGTGCTTTTTGTGTCTGAAGCTGTTGCCAGCAAATGTCAGTGATTTTTTAATAGCTGATTTATTTTCTTGCTTATTTTCAGCTCCCCCCCACCCCCTTTTTTTAACTTTAGTGGGCTCAGGCAGGTTACAAATACAAGATGTCATGTTAGTAATGACTCCACAAAGACAACTGAAGTAATAATAAAAAGCATTTGCCACAGTGGAGCATTTTTGCTGCCTCTCTACTAGGTTTTACAGAGAGGATCACTTCCGTGGTGAATGCTGGAAGAAAGCCCTTACTAATTAGAGATGATGAAGGCCATTGCTTCTGTCTCTTGTTTTGTTTTGATTGTGTTGTTAAGCTGAGGAGCTGTTGCCTGTTGAGCACTCCTCTCCTTGGTCTGTAGCCTGGCATGCTCCCATTTCTAAAGTGAGATATACCAAAGCAGCTAATGGTAATTTGCATCTATATGTGCTGCTGTAGAGAAAAGAGAGATAATTTGAATGTGTGCACAAATGTTTGCTTTATTCTAGTGGTTATGGGCTATTTGCTCTTGTGATTAAGGACTCCCCATTCTATGAATGTGCTTAATACTTTGAAAACTTGAAAGAAATGATGGCACACCATACAATGTCAAAATGTGCATTTGAAGTAAAAGCCCAGCAATTCAGATCTTCTGGTCTTGTTCATAGCAGGTAAAAGGCTGCCTTGATGATACTTAGAGCAAATGAATTTCTCTCCTGCCATCATGCACTGAATAAATTGCTTGATCTAGTTTGGTACAAAAGGACATGATCTATAAATAGTTAAGAGAGCTTTCTTCAGGGCAAGTGATCTATAGACTGGAACTCTCTCTTGGGGTCTTTTAAAAAAGTAAGGGCTGATATGAACAAAAGGAAAGTTTGTTTTTTAAAAAAAAGAAGAGACTTTTTTAATGAGATTGAAACTCACATGCTTCAACTTCCTTTTGAAAGCATCTGGCCAACCACTTCAAAAGTCTAAGAAGCTAACCTTACAGTCACTTGAAGAAAAGAAGAAAAAAGGTCTGTCCATTAGTCTGATGTGAGTATATTGTCAATAACTAGAAGCTGAAAATGCAAGCTAAAACAACTGGTTAATTTGAATCAAAGAAATTGCTATCATATAAGCATCAGTGAATTCAGTTTTTATTTGAAAGCCACTGTTTTAGGCTTAAAGGAACTTCATGACATTTTTCTGAGTTTGTTGATACACTGCACTGTTGGCCGCAGGGTCTCTCTGTCCTATTTGCTTTTTCATGCACTTCTTTGTCAGTTAATCTTGAAGGTTTTTAGACCATTGCTAACTGTGATAAGCAAAACTTTTAAGACATTTTAGTGTGCTAAAGGAAGTATCCATCTGCCAAGCTTCTTCATGTGGCATTCTTGGAAAAAAGCACAAAAACCAGTTATCTATGGAAAGAAAAGGAAGAAGCCTCCCTTTTTATGGCATTTTCAGCATTGTTTCTTCTTTTCATTGAGATGAGGCCAGTCATTTTGAAAGTGGTGTCAATGTGTATTTCCCTGAAAAAGCCTATACGATCTGTGCATGTAAAATTGGGGTTTTAGTGGCAGTGTTGTGTGCAGGCCAGGGTGGTGATGGCAGCAAAGGGACTGGTGCATGTTGTTGGTGTGGATGTTAATCCCGTCAGTGCTTTCAGATATGTGCTAGTGTGTGTATGCACACCTTGCACAAGGAGCAGCACCAGCAAGTATGTTGTGTGCAAATATGACTGGGTAGAGCTTAAGAAGCAGAGATGTGACTGTGTGTGCTTGGGGGCAAGAAGGATTCTTCGCGAGAGTGAGGAGAAGACCATCTATGTTTATACATTTGCCATGGGTTTTGAGAGAGCAAATTGTTCTGTGCCTAAAGAGAAGCTGAAATCCAAGTACCCAGACTATGAAATCACTTGGGCAGGTGAAGGCTACTAACTTGATCAATTAAAAAAATTTAAAATAGCACAATGGGAGCTTTTTACTGACCACCTGATCTAGGTGAGGAAGTAGACTAAGACTTCTTTAAACAACTGGAGGAAATCTCTGTGTCACAGAACATGGTCCTCATAGGGGACCCTGACATCTTCTGGAAGGGCAACATGGTTAGATGCAAGGAGGAAGATTTCTGAAGAGTGTTTGGGATAACTGGTTGATACTGGTACTGGACACAGCCAGATCTTCTGTTTGCTATCTGAAGACATGATAATCAACGACAGCCTTGGCTGTGTCAATCATTAAATAAATGCTTGGTATTCAGGAACCTTAAAGGACTGAGGAACAAGGTAAGCAGGGGACAGGCCCTGGACTTCAGTGTATTTATTTATTTAGCAGGTAGGGAGACATGGGAGACAGCTCTGAAGAGCAAAAGCGCTCAGAAAAGCTGGTAGGTATTTGAAGACAGCATTCTCTAAGTGCAAGAATACTCAGGAAGATAAGCACCTTTATCAGGAAAACAGCTTCGTTAAGAACAGAATAGCCGAGCTCTAATGCAAAAAGGAAGCTTTAGAGAGGTACAAGCAGGGACAAGATACAAAGGAAGAATTTAGAAAAATTGTCCGGGCGTGGAGGAGTAGTGTTAGGAAAGCCAAAGCTTACCTTTACAGTTGCAAGGAATGTTAGAGGCCAAAAAAGAGCTTCTACAGATTCATTAGTAATAAAAAGCTGAAAAGAGGAAATGCTGCATCAACGAAGGGAACACAAGTGATTTGCTACCAGCAGACACAGATAAGCCTGCATCACCTAATGACTTCTTTGCTTCAGTCTTCACCAGCTGGGTGTCCCAGCTCTCTGTTATAAGTGAAATAGTTCAGAGAAGAGGTAGATGCAGATCAAGTCAGTGCCTGGGAGAGTTCAATGCATGGAAATCCGTGGGATCAGGCAGACTGCATCCAAGAGTGCTGAGATCTTTCTGAAGTGGTAGCAAGAGTGCACTCTATACCTTTGAAAGGTCATGAAGGTTGAGACAGGTCCCTCATTACTGGAGAAAAGCAAATGTTGCACCAGTCTTCAGAAAAGGCCAAAAGCAAACTCCATGGAACTACAGCCTGGTCAGCCTCACTCCAATCCCTGGGAAGTTCATAAAGTGAGTCCTCTTGGAGCACATTTTTGGGCACATAAAAAAGATGAGAAGGAACAGTCAGCATGAATTTAGTGAGGGCTGATCAACCTGACAGCCTTCTATGATAAATTGAGAGGATTTGTGGACTAGGGGAGAGCAGTGAACGTCATTTCCCTTGGCTTTAGCAAGTCTTTTGACGCCATCTCTCACAACCAGATGGATAAAAAGCCAGTTGAGTGCTCAGGCTCAGTGGGTCATGGTTAGTGGGTTGTACTCTACTTGGAGGTCACCAAGAGTCCTCAAGGGTCTGTACTGTGACCAGTCCTGTTCAACAACGCTTATCAATGACCTGGAGGAGGCAGTGGGAGTGCACGGTCATAAAATTCACAGAAGACATAGAACTGAGGAAACTGCTTAATACAGTCAATGCTGCCACCCAGTGGGACCTAGACAGTCAAGGGGAATGGGCTAATGGGACTTCATTGTATAACTAAACAAAGTCAGTATCTTTCCTGTGGACACAATATCTAGGTGTGGTCTGAGTTTTGAGTAAAGGGGACTAATCACTTCCCTCTATCAGCAGATTATACTTTTGTTAACAGAGCACAGGGTACTGTTAGCTGCCTTTGCTGCCAGGACATGCTACTGACTCGTTCACATCCAGCTGACATGTCTGCTCTCATCTCCAAGACCTTCTCCACATAGCTGCTCCCCAGCCAGTCAGATCCCAGCCTGTATCATTGCAATGTGCTCATCCTTCCCACGTGCTGGACTTAACAATTTGTCTTGAATTTCACAAAGTTTCCATTAGCCCCCTCCTCTTGCCTGTCTAGTCCCCCCTGGATGGCAGCCGTGCCCTAGAGTGTGTCAACTGTTTGCCCCAGTTTTGTGCCATATGCAAAGTTGACAAGAGTATGCTCTGTCACCTCTTCCAGGACATGACCCTGAAAAATGTAAAATGCTTTATGGGTAATTAGATGCTGGATCCCTGGCAAATGTAGTCCAAAGAACAGGAGAGAAAGCATATACAAGGAGTTTAACTAGTAAGATCTGCTCATATGGGAAATGGGTTTCTTTACATTTATGAGCGACAACATGCAAAGTACTGTTTAGTTGATACTATTTCCTAATGTGGCAGATATGACTCCCTTTTTATTCAAGGTACTTAAAGACAATGTGTGGAAGTTGGAGGAAATTGTATAGGAAGACCCAAGAATGGCCCAGACAGCTCTGCAAGTGACTACAAGTCCTTCCAGCCTCTGAGTGGCTGGTAATTTTCATTATAAGGAAGTATGTTGTGGTTATTAGCTTTGGGAATATACAGAGATATGCAAGATAGCATTTGAGCTGTCC
>NW_010141528.1:58605-90665 GCF_000699245.1 Pterocles gutturalis | reverse complement strand
AAAGAGTTTTTTACATTGAGGACTAGCAAAATATTTTAGAAAATGCCTGGGGTTTCATGTGTCATGCTTCTAAAGGAAGCCTTAGGCTCGTTAGCCCCATAAAAACTTTGCTCTCGTGTCTAAGGGACATGGGACTGCAAAAGGTAAGAGACAATAGATTTGGCACAGGGCAGTTTTCACTTGCCTCTTCCATTCCACATTCTTCTCCATTTGCTGTACAGTAGATTACATGAGAATTTCAGGAATTTTGTGAAAACTGTTTGGGAACCAAAAGCTGCTTTGTTCAACTCAATTAGGCTTAGTCTGAGATCACTGTAGACTGTTACTGAATACTGCTGCCAAAGCTGGACCTTCTATTGCTACACTGTGCTATGACTCCTCTGCCCATCCCCTCTTCTGCCCAAGAAACAATATCCGTTTTTTACCTGAGTCATAAAAATTAAAAGAATCTCCTTGCTATTTTGGCATGGGTGGTGGTGTTTATCTGTAATGGAGGTGAAGAGGCTTCTGCCTGAGACAGTTACTTTTCCCGAGAAGAGGGCATCTTTACTTTGTGTAGGCTTCAGGAAGGTCCTGAAACATGTCTGCTACCTCACGTTTACAACAGTGATGCTTGCTACCATTGTTCCTTCCTTGGAGGATGATTTTAAGGTTTCAATTTGTGGAGTCCTTGGTGTGCACTGGGTGTGCCTTAGATCTACAGCTCAATTAATGCCAGTTGGAGGGATTGGAGTCTATGACACTTTTCATAAATCTCCTGTGAATAGTAGTGTCTGTTTTCATGAAGGATAACATCTTCATGGGCAGCTGTCTTGGTCAGAGAAAGTTTTCAGTGAGGCAGGTCTGCAGAGGATGACTTTTCATTTGGTTGATGTTATTGACTATCAAAAGCCATCACTTCTGCTAAAGCAAGAGGTAGAATTAAGGGGTGTAAGGAATCAGGCTGGGGTGGCATAACCCAGTAGTTAGGGCTGGGACTCTCTAGGTTAGGAGTTAAACCGAAAGCATCAAGTTAAAGTTGAGTTAAACACCATACTGGGAGGCAAAATTGGAACCATGGGATTAAGTCAGCAGACTTAAGTTAGGCAGACCCAGGGCTGGTATGAGGAACTTCAGGCATAATGTTTTGAAGCATCAGGCAGGAAGCAACTGCTCGAGCTGCCCTCCAGTGTCCTGGAAAACCACCTTCATTTCCCCGAGAAAAGAAGTGACATGTGCCAGATGTATGCGAGACTCTGCATTAGTAAATTAACAGGGCTGTAACACTCGGGCTTATGCTGCCTCCTTTAATTGCCTAACATGCATATAGAATGCCAAATGATGTTCTCTAAAGGAACCTGAATGCAGATTATGCTTTGCACCTCTTTGCACTATTGGTTAGCTGGTACCTATCATGCTGAACATCAGGAACTCAGTCCACGAGAGGTGAAGGGGCTGCTACTTGTGTAGTTCAGGTGCATGCCAGAGAAAGTACAAAATTGTGACAGTAGAGTAAGCTGTTGACCTTTTTCTAACATTGTGTCTTGGACTTGTCATTCTTCTTTCTGAGACCTCATTTACAATAGCTTCTGAATTGGAAATAATTGTAAACCAGGACCATGGCTGCTTTTATCTTTTATGCCCTTACACAGGGACAAACGATCCTATTTTAAAAAAAAAAAAAGTCCACCACACCACATTGATTGCTATGCTAATAGCAATAGTTCGAACCAGCATAGTTACTATAGAGTAATTTCCCCACCCAACACAACATGCTGTGCATACGCACACATACACACACATGCATATGCTTGGAAATGAGCAGTTGAGCATAAAGCTGGACTATATAGCTGTTGTGTAAGGCACAGTGTGGCCCATTGCGTGAGTGATTTGACTGGGATCTCCTCCCTACAGTTCTAGTGTTAGTATCCATTGAGTGATGATTCGTTTCTTGATGTTTTACGAACACAGAAACAAAATGAACTAGGTAATAGTTAATGTAACTCTTCACTAGTCGTCCCTGCGTGCCGCTTCACACAGAGCCCCCTCCTCCAAAACTAAAGCAAAAAGGCCCTGGATTTATTGCAGTATTGGTTAGGTTCTGTTGTTAAATCCGTTGCTAGAGGAGGAATGGAGGCAAATGCAAACTTCTGACAAGTTCTTCAAGCATCTTGTCTGTTCCCCTACCTCCACCAACTAACCTTGCTTGGGTGTTGGCTGCTGAGGTACAGGAGGGAGATTGCTCTGTTAGGTGAAGCATTGGTTTGATTTCAACCACCATCTAGGTCCCACTGCTTTCCCCTCATTTGTAGTGAAAGTAATGTACTCACTACATGATAAATCTTTTGCCCTCAGTCCTTGTTCCTTTCCTCTGATGGCTTGACTCCTGGCTTTGTCATCCTACCCACTTGAGCAGAGATAGCCAACTTCCTTGTGAGCCTCTTGGCTTCACATCATCTTCCTCAGTTGCACATACTGTGGTGAGCCCCAGGTGAAAGCAGCTAAGAGCCTGTAGCTCCATTCTGTGAGAAGATTGCTGCAGTTTACTGGGGTATGCATTACTTCAAATGACAGTTCCCACCCCAGCCCTTTAGTCTTTCTTGAACGGGGGAAACATAGAGGCAATATATTGCCTGCTGGTTTTTCTATTGCACGTAAGCAGCCATAGTGTTCCTAGAGTCCAACGATTGGTTTAAACCATCTGACTGCTTGCGTCTCCACTTTCAGGGTGGTTTCCACCAGAAATTTTTTGATACTAACGTAATCTGGAATCAGTGATGGCTAGATTTCTGTGGACCCTTGTGAGGGACCTTAAACAGGTCATTTACTGCTATGACACACACGGTCACAGAAGAGCTGAAGTTGAGTTTGTTGTGGAGGCATCAACTGGCTTTGTGCCACTGGAACACCCTTCTCTAGGACTATAGATGTTGGCTGTAGACTTTCTGTGAGGCTGTGTGTAAATCCCGCAGTGCAACAAGCAACATGTACAGTTGAAGGTTTTTTTGGTGGCCAGTAGCCTGGTATGCTTTCATACCACCTCCCCTCCTTCCTTGGAGAAACATGGTTCCAGTGCAGACCATCTTCCTTTGATTATAGCGATAGTGACAGCAGCTTTTTAAATATCTGCCTTACCGAAGTTCAATTGCTAGTCAAAGAGAGATGAGACAGAACACCAGATTTGCTTTTCTCCAGTTGGAAAGTCTTTTTCAGATGTTTCTGCTGTTCTCAATAAAGGTCGTATTTGCTGATTCAGGTTTGCTGAGAGCAGGCTAGGTTCACTGGCGTGTTCCAGCTGCTTTGCAGTGCTCTGGCAACGCAAACCAGCTGCAGGTCTGGTTTAACTCAAGCCAGGTTTATGACTGGTTTGCATCACTGGAGCAATGTAAAGTACCTGAAGCATGCCAGCTAATCTGGCCTGTTGGTGAACCATTACAAATGACTTGTTTTTCTTCATGTTCTTTACATGTAACTTTATTTATAGTTAAAGCCTGTAGAAATTGAGTAGATTGTGTCACTAAAAGACAGATTTTGTGTTCTAAACTGAAGTCTATAAAATTAGAGGTTTTTTAAGCCAGAGCTTTTTCTTCTTAACTGAAATAAAATTATAAAATTACACATTGCTCCTCTGCACTTCACTGTTATGGATTTCTTTTAAGTTACATTAAGATTACAGTTGCCTGTTCTTATTATAAAATGAAATAATGATTAGATTAATGAATCTAAAAGAGTAGGCTTTATAAGTTTTATTTTGCAAGATGTGGGCTCAGCTTTTATTCTAAATGTAGTAATTTTCCTTACTGAGAATGTAGGTAATATTTATGTCATTATCAATATTGTCTGTAATGTACTGATTGAAAATATTTTCAAGATTTTGAGAGAGGAAGGAAATCAGACAATCATTATTTTTCTTCTGTTTATAGTAAAATATGTAACTGAAATCATATTTACCTACCCTGGATAGCATGATGCCACATGCCACAAATATTAATCATTAATTATATTAGTTCATGTATAGTAACTTTTTTCATAATCCCTCTCTTCCTCTGAGGCTCTTACAGTGTTGAATTCATGATTTGTGTTTTTAACACTTATTACACAACAGAAGAATGACAGAAGTGTCATTACAACTACTCTGATCAACACTTTCTGAAGAAATTCAGGATTTTTGCTCTTCACCTAGAAATATTTTTGCATAAATATTATGGGATGGTTTTAAAAAAAAAATTCCTTCTGGATAAACATATTGGCATTCAAGTCAGAAATAGTATTCCTCTGATTGTCTGTATATTGGAAGAACACATGACAGAATTTTCAAAGTTTTTCTAGACTTTGAGGCAAAACACCAAAGAATTAATTACTGCCTCATATTAATTAAGATAACAATGCAAAACCCTTCATTAGTAGCACAGGAAAAGTTCTTCCTTGGTCCTTGGAGAGAATATTATATGCAAGCCCTGTTGTGTGGGTTGCGAGGTGTCACTGGAATTTATGTGCATTACTTGTCTAATTGCAGTAAATGTAGCATGTCCAGATAGGTTTAAAAGTTGGATGGCTGTTTGTTACTTGCTGGAAATCACTTGAAACCTTGCTACTTAGAGGCAGCTGTTCACAGGTCCTTCACCTCTCCCCAGAGATAGCTGGAAGACTCTGTTGTTGGACCCTGTCTTTTATGGCAGAAGCAGTAAACATGACAGGTTGTTTGGGAGCCATCTGTTTTAAAATGGTTGCTGCTTTGTATGCAGTAATGAACTTGAGATCAGTTTTCTGTCTGTCTGCATAGTAACAGCCTTGTTTGGTGTCACAACAGGTGGAAGTTGATGGGATGAAACTAAATGTGACCAGCGAGTGGAACCTGGCTTCACCCTTATTGTCTGTCACCATTGATGGCACTCAGAGGACTATACAGGTAAACTCACCAAAACATCGTTTGTAGAGCCAAGATAACCAGAAGCCTCTGGGTATACAAATAATAAACTTGCTGCATCATAAAAAATATGTTATGTTGTGCAGATAACATAATCTTTGTACTTTGAATACATCTAGAGCTTCAGTGGAGTGAACTTCTCTCAAAGTTACCTATCTAGAGTTTTGAATATCTTTCATTTAAAGAGAAGTTGCTTATTCTAGACAGAAATTCCCTCTAGTTTTTAGGTTCTCCTTAGTTAATGGATGTGAGGAGATACAGTTTCTTAATCACTTAAGGAATAAAGAATAGATTACAAAAAAAGTGGGGTCCTGCAGTAAAATTACTCTCTTCCTCATGTTTGGATTGTGTGGTTTTCCCACTTTTGGGCCTTTACAGATTGAAAGTTGCAGGAGAGTGCATCTCCCCTGTTTTTATATATCCTTTTATGAAACGTGATAAGTTCCGTGACTTGAGAAGAAAAATGCAGAAAACATCCCAAACCTATGTGTTTCTAAGAAAAGAGGTCTAAAAAGATTAATGCACGTTGTTCCTTCTGACCAATAATGTGTTTGAAAACAACTCCAAACAAAAGGGTGTGCCTTTAACTGCCATGCAAATTTTCTGAAGGCAATGCTAGTCAGGGTTTATATATTTGTTGAGAAATCATTAATTTATAAATGTCTATTGATCCTGGAAATAATGAAAGGGGACAAAAATAAAAAACTTTCAGAGTTTTTACAAGTATTTTTGTACATGCAACATTGTCTGTTTATTTTGTATACATTCATTGGTGGTACAATGCTCAGATTTCTGATAATTTAAAGTGAAATATGTGAATTTTTTTTTTCCATTTTCACCCCTGGTGAATTGCCCAAATGGAAATGCTATTTGTGCTGTGACGGAATTTAAAAGACTGCACCTTGAAGATAGGAAATGTTATATCTTTCAAGGATAGTATTGACTGAGAGTGAAATTTTCATAACATTCCCAAGTAAATTCTGGGCTTAAGTTTTGTAGATTTCTTGGAAGGTTAATGCCAGCTTCAGGGCTTGCGTATATCTAAAATAATTTTGTATTCTAAGGTGTATTTTTATGTTTTCATACTGGACCATTTTGCTGCTATTTTATAAAGGAAATTCCTAATTTTGAGTAGGAAACGATACTGATGTATGAACATATGAAATCTGTCTAGTAGAAAAGCATTATATTTAGAACAGATAACTATATTCAGAAGGCCTCATTGCGAAGTATATAATAACTATGTGGCTGAATACAGGTCTACATATACTAATACTAATAGTAGTAAGAACAGTTAGCTGAACATGTAATATTTGAACTGGCACATAAAATTAGTTTCAAAATTAATGATCATGAGGTCTGAACATGCTTGCTTCTAGGAGCTGAGCCAGCAATAGTGTTACTTGCACTCCCTGAATATGACCAAATTGTATGAAATATAACAAGCAATTGAGCTGACTGCATGATATCTATCCAATAGAACGTGGAATAAGCGCATATGTTGTTTCTTTCTCAGGTGTTATCTGTAAGTCTTTGGTTTTAGCAAAGAAACCCAGTGGCTTGAAAATTTAATCTTTTAGTCTATGTATTTAAATTTATGGGAACCTTTAACTTGACCTGTGATATCCGCTCACTGAAATCTAAATTGGTTTTTTGGTTATATATTTCTCTAGACTTGCCCCGCTGCAAGAACCAAATTAGACAAGTGTATTCCTGTAGGTTGATTTGTCTCCAAAAGCAATTGACCCCTGAGCCGTGAAGTATCTTCTTTCAGCAAGACTTAGCCCTAGAGCCATTTAAGCAACAAATATGGATGAATCGAATAATTCCAGCTGTGCTTTATTAATTTTCAGCTAGTCTAATTTCTCTTCATAGTTAGTTTCATTCTTCTAAATTTGCTCAACCAAATACAGTCTTTGTGAACATAATATTTCTTTGAAGGTTTGATGTATGCACCTTCGGCTTGATCCTGCAGTCTGGCCCCAATCCAGCAAAGCACTTAAGCACAGAAGCAGGAAATAAATAATTTTAAAATGTTTTGGTTTAAAATGTATTTATGTAAATTATAGTCTAGACATTCAAACTGTTGCATATCTGTCGCACATTTAAAAATAAGTAATTAAGCATGCTCCTGCGTTTCCCCTCCTCTGCTGACGGCTCAGTGTGTACTGGAGCAAAGCAGAACACCAACCCTGCCAGAGAGTTAAGAAGGCCTATGAGCTTAAAACCCAGCTCTTCTAAGATACTTCTAGGGCGTGGGACCTGGGAATACATCTGAGTGTCTGAGAAGAGGTATATGCCCTGTCTAGGGCATATCAGGGCAGCCCCCTCCCTCATGCTTTCGTTTCCATTGCGAGGAAGCCCATCTGTGTGTGGCAGATGGGCACTGTGGAGTGCCTGGCCAGGTCCCCAGGTAACAGAGGGACCAGAACCCTGGGGTGTACTGCAGGTCTGTTTGGCTGCAATGTAGACGTTCTGAAATCTTTGTGCTGCTTCGGATCATTGTGAAATCCATAGGATGCAACAGAAGGTGATGAACTGATGAGAACTTGGGATTATTTGAGCATGAGATTTCTGTGATAACAGTCTCTGGGGATGAGGGTGTGGGCAGACCCTGTAGCACTTCTTGAAGTAAGTGAATTCCGTCATGGTTTTTTGTTGTTGTAGTTTTCAGTAATTCCTCAGCTAATCACAATTTTTCAGTGTTTTTTCCACTTATGACTAGACTTGACCTCTCGTTTGGAGAGGCCACATTTAACACATTTTGAAGTGTAGGAATTTTTTCACCAAGCAAATTAATTTTTTTGTATGCAGAGATACTTTGACAAAGTGGTTTCTGCTACCTGCTCCCAAAGATGTTACTGGCTTAGAATCTGGCTTACACCTTGCTATTGTGTATTCAGAATCTTCCATTGCTGAAAATCAGAGAAGCATGTAGTTACAATGTGTTTTCCTGAGGATTCAGATTTAAAGGGGATTGGTTGTTATTTAATTGTAAATACATATTTAAAATATATTTATATATAAACCATGATTTACAATATGATATAACCTTTAAGGCAATATTTAGACTAAAAATAAATGAATAAATTAAGCGCTCAATGATGTTTGTGAAGAGCAAGTGGAAAGAGGAGGTTGGATGAGTTGTGGAAAAGAACCACAAGAACTCCAGTGGAAACTGGAAGGGAGAATGGTGGTTCAGAATGGTATCCTGCAAAGTAACAACAGTTGGAAGGAAGGCAGCAGGCAGATTTTGGGACAATGAGGGCATTTTTATCCCTCTGCCTCTGCTCCCATGTGCAAGCAAGCTGGATTTCAGTGAGCCCTGTGCCTGCTGAAGTCATCTATGACCTCTTCTCTCTCCCTGTGCATATTAACTGGGGAGAGTGTGGAAGGAGATAAGGGAATAAGCTACCTTTTCCATAGAGCTGGACATCTTTTATTCCCTCTTGTGAGCCAGAATCCAGCTGGACCTCAGGGTAAATCAGTGAATCCATAATTACAGCAGAGGGACTTGAACCTAACTGTAAGTATGTCCTTACTATCATCAGGTTGCAAGTAGGTGTGTTCTACTGGGACACTGTGCAGGAAGATTAGATATCTGCAGAGAGAGCTGGTTGCCCAAGAAGAAAATGCATGTAGCAGATCCTCAAGCTCTCTTTGCTTTGGCACTACGTGTGTTTGGGCAAGTTCTCAGAACCCACCCCACCGACCATTCAAATTCCGAGCCTGCTCAAGGGCAACACAACATGGACAAATTTTACAACTCCTCAGCTCTGTTGAATGCTCTGCTTTCATTGATCCTATCATCAAACACTCAACCCATCCTTATATACCATTTACTTGCAGACAGTTTCCTATAGCAAAAGGATTCTGACACAGAATAAATTGACACCATCTTTTGCCAACGCTTTTGCACCTCTTCGTCGTCTCTTCGTCGTATTGTATGCACCCAGCCTTTCCACTGGCGTGTCGTTGGCCCACACTGGTTTCACAGGTCTGCTAGCTTGCTGTAATGAAACCTCCCCCCCCTCCAAAGGTAGTGCAGGCACTCTGCCTGGAGCCTGGAAAATTCTTGGTGGCTTTTGGCAGCTTCAGCAAAGCAGTATTACAGTGGCACTGGTGATGCCTTCTCTTGGTATTTCCTGGCTGTCAGGTCTCTGTTGAACTAAAGTTCTGTGGGATGTAGACAGAACTCAAATGGACAAGATCCTGAGAAGCTCAATATTACTTTGACATTAACTTTGCTTTGAACAGGGAATATGACTACCTGATTTCCAGAGGTTCCTTCCAGCCTAACTGTTTTGTGACTCTGTTGGACATTCCAGACTCTGTGGTAAAAAGGTCTTTATCAGTCACAGCAAGGTGTAATTAAGAGAGTAATGGAGTTTCTAAACAAGAACATGATCCTGTAAAGCTGAAATCATCAGTCTCAAGCTTCAAGTTTTTGTGAATGAAATAGATGAAGATTTATCAGTGGAGTTTTCTCTCCTTACAGTGTTACAGGGAATTTGGTGATGGAATTGCTTATTATTTTTTCATTTAATTTATTTATTCCATCAACAATTGCAGCAGGAGTATAATATTCTAGATCCCTAGGATATGACAATTTTAAGTGCTTTGCTGATACTATGTTTCTTTTGATTATTATTTTGGTTTATAAGAACAGAAAAAAACCCAAAATACTATAGATTATGAAGCCCTTGTTCCTGTGAAATCTCTGACATCCTGCGAAATGTCTGACAGGAAAACAAAGCCTGTGCCCAAGTATTAATTTCCTTCAATGCCATGGAGACTTTTTTTCCAAACATATGCATACTTTTTTTTAGAAAAATTACCCATATATTTTTTTTTACTGTTTTGAGATCTCGGATGTAATGTGTGATAATGATATACTATATCGGTTTCAGGTCTGAGGTACCATTACTTCAGCACGCTAATTTTCTTAAGCTCTGAAAATGGTTTTGGGAAGCTTCAGTGAACAATGTACATGAAGACTGCTCAACAGTCTGAGCTGTGCAGTGCTGTGCAATTACTGCACATACTCTGCTGTTGCCATTTATCCATGATTTCAGAATTATTTTTGCTGGGTTGTCTCTAGAACAACAACATTGTGTGTCCCTCACACACAATGACTTTCAAACAGGGGCAGACATTTGGATATACTATATCCAAACAGCTATAGCGTTGGTTAAAGAAAGGCCAGAGTGTGAACCCCAGCACTGGATTCCTGGTGGCCCATATTAGTTAACTAGTAGCTCACTCCCTTGCTTTGTTTCAGTCTGTTCCAGTTATGGCTGGCCTAGACAAATCTGGTATAGATTTATACCATGTTGCATAGACCCAAGCAGCGGGACTGAGATGGTCTTTGCCATTTGGCTTTGGGACCAGGCATCAGTCCGTGATCCTCCTATGTTTAGCAGTATAGAAACACAGGCTGCCCATGTTTTCCTGTTTGCTCATCCAGCCACAGTAGTCAGAGAAAACTGGGCTCAGCATTTAAACTCCAAAAATTATCAGTGGACATAATACAGAGAAACTGATTTTTATCACCTAACTTTACACTCTTGGCATTTGAGACTAGTACAAACAAGGACTTGAATATCCCAGGTAGAAGACAAATACAAAAAGCTAGTGCATACAGCATAGTATCCCTTCCTGCGTGTCAGGCTTTTAAGACTTTTTCTAAAGTACTAATATCTGTTGGTCAGGGCACTGTTTTTGTTGTTATAGAATCATGGAATGTTTGGGGTTGGAAAGGACCTTAAAAGATCATCTAGTTCCAACCCCCTGACATGGGCAGGGACACCCTCCACTAGACCAGGTTGCTCAAAGCCTCATCCAGCCTGGCCTTGAACACCTCCAGGGATGGGGCATCCACAGCTTCTCTGGGCAACCTGTTCCAGTGCCTCACCACCCTCACAGTAAAAAATTTCTTCCTAATCTAAATCTACCCTCTTTCAGCTTAAACACTCCTTGATAGAGTGCCTTCCCATCCCTCGTGTAGGCCCCCTTGAAGTACTGGAATTTCTTTGTTACTTCTTATTACTTCTTTCCCTGCCGTTGCACAAAGAGAACCATCGATTTTGGCAAGTTGCTTATTGCAGTCTTATCACTGCCTAATATTTGCTGCCACAGTGTCCTTTAGCTTCATTTTAATTTCTCCTAGTTCCTGTATTGGAAGAGACCGTGAGCAGTTGATCCTTGCCCATTGTGTCCATGCTGCTGTTATCCTCGCTCAGTAGCTGCTCTTTAGTAGTGCAGAGTTGTTTCTTGCAGAGAAGCCTGTCTTCACGTCTGTGTTACTCTCTGGACATCTTTCATTTCTGTTGTCTCCTTCCTAAACTGTGGGTACCAGAAATGTGCTCCGTGTTAAAAGCATGGACAAAACCTAGACTTTTACCATAACTTAATAGTGTTCACTGTTTTGTTATCTGTTCTCATTACTAATTTGAAATATTTCCTCTGGCTTTTTTAACCAAAACCAAGCACAAAGCTGATGTTCCTATTGAATTATCATTTCTGGTTGGTAACAGCTGGGGTGGGCAAGGAAAAAAAGATAAACTCTTAGCAAGGAGGTTTTGCCAGGAAACTTTGAAGCTGTGCAGTATTCTGGAGCACAGATATTGGTGTCCTGGTGTCACACTTGGCAAACAACATAGCTGTTCTTGTGGGTGGAGGTAGATCCTTCACAAATGAACAGACACAGAAGCAGAGAAAACTCACAGCTAGAAGGAATTCTGAAACTTCATCAGCGTACATGATTCAATGCACATTTCCTAGGTGTACTTAAAAGGACCTGAGTGATCTGCTTTAGATAATTATGAGATAATTCAACTTGCTGATTTTGGGAAAGATTCTGTGCAAGAAAATTAGTAATTGTACCACTTAGGTTTCATCATTTGATCATGGGTGATCTAAGGAAGAACTGAGACTTCCTTTATTTTCAAGGATTGGTAGGGAAAGGGAAGGTGTATAAAAGCTGGCCTTCCTGCTGCTCTTGCTGTAATTGCCAGTAATGCATATTAAAACAAAAGTTGCTATTGTGGCTTCGTTGACATGGGTGTTTGTAAAAGTTTTTTAAATTATTAATTTCTAAAATGACCCCTGAATACATGTATGCCTGTATGACAGCAGCATGCCCAGCTTCTGAATCATGAAGCCTTTAAAAATATCAGACATCCTTTACTGTCACACCAGAGTATTTCTTCTAATGTCTCCTTGAAATAAGTTACCTGAATCTCATGAGCACTCTGCAATTTGTGTGAAATCTGTTTAACTCAAGGCTGATTCCACACTCTTGTCCATGGCTTGAATGGAGAATGTGTGAAGGGAAGGGAGAAATTCAAGGAAAGAAAAGATAATGAAATTACAGGTTATTGTTACCTTTTTTTTTTTTTCAATTGAGCAGCAGAAGCAGAAAGCACATACCACCCCCCTTAATGATTCTTTTGTGGGAATGAATTTTTTTTTTTTTTTTCAGCTGAGAAGAAAATGAGTGATCAACTGCTATGCCAAATCAATCCCTCTGGAATTCGTTGTCCACTTTTCAGAGAGAAGTCTCCCACAATAAAGCTCTATCTACTTTTCACTTTCTTTAACCTAATGGGATTAGTAATATCCTGTGCTACTCAAGGAGTTAATCAAATAACATTAGTAGTCACAGTATCTTATGCCGTATTTTTTTTTCTAAAGGAGCTATAAATTTTAATGACAGACTATATTCAGGATGAATAACTATAAGGATTCTGTATGTGGCCAAAGACCAAAGCATGGTATTCAGTTGTTGACAGACACGTAGTTTTCTGATATCTAAACCTTAAAAGACAAGGAGTGGTTCTCTTGAACATGGTAATACATTCGGAGAGCAAAGGGAAGGGAAGAGGAGGAATATCAGAATGAGAAAGGACTATGGATCCTGCAAAGAATCTATCTCAGGGCAGTCATAAACATTATCAGATCTGGAATCTCATGGCAATGTGTTACTTGCACAGTGTCCCCCTATAAGAGCAAAACCTATTACAGCATGTCAAAACAAGGGTAAAGTTTCAAAAAGTTTTAGTTATTTTGTGATTTTATGTAATAACAGCAAAAAATTTAGAAGTTCACAGAGAGGATTAAACTCTTCATTTTTGTAAATAATTGTAAATAGCTGGAAATGTTAGGCTGGAGTAAATGTCTTTTAGATTTATTCTTTACCAACACCGAATCAACAGTTTTCCTGTGGGTTTTTTGGGTTTTGTTTGCTTTTTTTATTTGTTTGTTCTAAAGCCCCTCATCCACTGCTTTATAACCCTGACCTACCTCAGAGGGTTAAAGGAGCACATGGATGTTCTTTGGAATACACTATGTATATGAAATAGAAATACTGCAGTGGTATTAATATTAAATATTTGCTCGTCTAAAGCTTGGCAAAAAGAAGTAACAAGTGGTGTTAACATTGGATATCCCATGAAAAAATATTGGGAGGGATCTGTGTTTTTGTTTTTCTGTTTATGGGAGGACAGAAATTCCTAAGCCACCTACTGTAATTAAATCCCAGGCATTAAGAGAATGGTTCTTCTTTAAAAAGTAGTAATATGGTGCCTCAGCCTCTTATAAAGGTGCAGGTGCAGTTTCTCTGTGGGGTTCGATGCCCAGTAAGCCATTCATGCCATTTTTAACATCCATATTTGTACTGTTTGGGAACAGATTCTGTTTAGTCCCTGAGAAAGGACTGAGATGGCTTGCAGCAGGTGCTGGGGGAGGCCAGTGTTTCAGTATCCTGGCAGGATCCCTTTTAAAGGGAAAGACTATTTTGGCATAGTACTATTTATGCTAGTCTTAGATGTCTTTCATATATCAAAATACTTCATACACAGCAGGACTTGGTCATCTCATTCCCCACTGGGTGACTGCTGCCCTTGTAAGAACCTGGAAAATATGGAAGTGCCCTGAGGAAGAACAGCTGAGGCTTATTTTCTATAAAGTGTGATCTAAACCAGATAATGGCTAAGGGTAGAGCAGCACACAAAACTGAGCTAAGTTTCCGTCTGTAGTTTAATGCACTAAAGGCAGGAGATGGTGGCACCGTCAGTGAACACTGAATTGTGACAAAAGTAGAGTTATCCCCTAAGTGGAAAGACTTGTGAGGCTGCCCAAGTCTGAACACATAGTGCAATGTAGTCTCCAACATATGAGAAAGCTTTGTCACATTGCTAGTCTGGGATCACATCCCTAGACTGGGATTTTGCACAGTGGAAGGGAAGTGCTGAAATGAAGTTTTGCTTTCTGCAAAGGTTCTAGGAGGAGAAGGAAAAGGGGACTGATAAAGCCAAACCAATCCTCATATTTTGACACAAAGATGACTTCATGGTTTCACAGCTACTTCTGCAGCTTTTTCTTCCTCTCTGACCCAGCCATGGGACTCCAAAAATGGGAGCAGTTTAGGTGGATTGTGGAGCTTTACAGATGGCCAAACACGCCTGGGTGCACAAAATCTCATATATGAGGTACTAGCAGATTCATCTGCTATAACTTTACATGGTAAAATACTGTGGTTTTTTTTCCGCCCTCACTTCCCTAATGTGGGAATAATTTATTTTTTAATTAAACCTGTCTGGGGATGATTCAGGCCTGTATTTTGCTAGGTTGAATTTTCAAGAATTTATAAATATTGGCCAAAAAGTGGATAGCATTCTCCATTTGAATTTCATGGCATAAGATGTTCAGAATTTCTGCTAGTGAGCAGTTGAAATGAAGCAATAGGGGCTGCGAGAACTTCTGCATTCTGAAAAACAGCACTATGCTGGGAAACTACAGAGTTCCACTCAAAATTTTATCTTCAGTCTATCTGTAGGTTTTCTGGGATTGTGGTTTTTTTTTTTTTTTCTGTATAGTCAGGTACATGTTGTCTGACTGTTAATATAGTCATTCCGAGTCATTCCATCACTTGAAAAAGTTGCAAAACAGCATTGTCTAAGTGTCAACCTGTACATTTTCTGTAACAACAGGTCTCCAGCTTTACTTTCAACAAATGAAGGTGGTATGTAGTAGTTCAAGATAAATGTGCTTGAGAAACTTATGTATACGATTTCTTCTGCAATTTTGACTTCACACATTACTTTTGTAAGCAAAGCGAAAAAAAATGCTTTTGGTCTGTTGGAGTTTCTTTGCTTCGGTATGATTCCTTTTCTGAAGCTGCTCCCCTCCAGTAGCTTGGAGAGCCCAAGATACCAGAAGATTTGTGGAAAGCACTCTGAGGCTTTGTTGTTGTCTAATAATGTCTGTGTTGGTTTAGAATCTCTTTCAATAATATATATTTTGTATTTGGCTGAACTTGTTTATCCTTTATAAGGTTGTTATCATTTTTGACTGCAAGTGCTCATCCACTGCAGGC
The DNA here is from genome assembly GCF_000699245.1 of Pterocles gutturalis. Classification (NCBI taxonomy): domain Eukaryota; kingdom Metazoa; phylum Chordata; class Aves; order Pterocliformes; family Pteroclidae; genus Pterocles; species Pterocles gutturalis. The sequence goes on along the minus strand of NW_010141528.1, from coordinate 75,381 downwards.
TTAATGCAAGGCTACTGCATCTTATGATGATCATTGATACTCAACTAAGTGGAAATAATTTTCTATGGCAAAGTAGAAGAATTTAAAGTCATATCACACTAACATCTGGTACTTTACTGGCATTTAAAGATTAAAATGATTGTTTGTGAAATGACTGTGGTATAGCATACCCTTAAGATAGAGGAGGAAAATCAAACACAGTTTGTATGATTGTATACGCTTGTCTATTTTTACATGTGTGCATAAGCATTTTGTTTGTATATGCACGGCATATGCAGTATTGCATACTGTAACCTGTGTGTGTAAAAATATATATAATATTTATGTAACACACACCCATTTGACAGCTTTGAGACTACAGATAGATTTTTTTGAAGTTGTGATTTTTTTAAAATTTCATTTCGCTTGTTATTTTCTCATAAGAAAAAATATACTTGAAACTCATATAATGCTAATTACGTTAGTCTGAAGCTCTATCAGTTGAATCAAGCAGAAGAGCATTGGTAATATCTAAGATCACATAATTGATGCCAACAATGTAATTTTACTGTATCGGCAGGTAAACATACGGTGTTGTTTTGTCTTTGTTCAAATGGTAGACTTCCCTTGCTTTTTGGTGTAAACCTCCTAGCAAATAATTTGCAATTTATTAGGAAAACAATGATAATGCATATAATTAGCTATTCTTTTTTGTTACCTCTATTTGATTACTTTCCTGCTATCAAATGCAATATGAAACCATCTATTATGAGGTATAGAATATGTAAATATCTAACTTTACAAGCGAAACTGGAGACTGGTCCTATTTCTAAAGAGGTGGAAAATAAAAGAATAGTTGTTAACCATGTCCTTTCATTTTCTTGAAAACATCAATTACATTTACAACTCCCAGAAACAGAAGCCCACCAGTGGAACAGAAATAACTCCTTTCAATGTGATTCAAAAAATCTAATCACGTCTAACAGCTGAAATTTATTTACAACTGTAATTTGAAACATTAATTATGATAATGTGCTGGCTTCTTTTGTAACATGGTTCTCAAAAGCCTGGCAGTTCTCTTTTTGGTCTTGATGTAACATATGTTTTGTGGCTTAGAGAATTTCTCTACCTTTCTTTCTTGTTTTTCTTTTTTTTTGAAATATACCCAGAAAGGAAATTTCTTTTTCTCCTCTGTTTGCTATTTTTCTCCCCTTCCCCATTATTATTTTTTTTTCTCCTTACCGTCTGTTAATTTGAGAGATGGATTTTAGTGCTTATACTGACCGTTAATGCCATCGACAACTGAATGTAATGCTTTGTATTTTGGACACAGCAGACAGTAGCAGTGAGGATTTACTATACTGTCATACCAGTACACTTTAAAAGCATCAGAGCAGGAAAAAGACTGCTTGTATCCTTGTCTTGTCTTGAGATGATGGCTTTAAAAGGTGCCTTCTTGAATATGTATATATTTGGCTTTATTAAATTGGTTATTAAATTATTTCTGAAAGGGTTTGGTTATTGCTGTGCTAGCTTATTTAGTTGTGAGTAAAGAGAATCTGTGTGAAGAAATACTTCAATGATTTGGTTTTCAGTTGTGAAAAATAAGTTGTCAGGATACCTGGCTTTACTTTGAAAGCCTTTAAAGAAAATTACAAAAGGACTCTTTCTTTTTTTTTCTATTTTGCTTTGTTTTTTAAGTTGTGTTTTTCTGTGTGACAGGGAGATTAGCCAAAAAAATGGAATTTTTATTAGGACATGAAAAGGTCTCTAATGACCCTTGAAAGTGGACAAAAGGGTAGTACAATAAGTGACAGAACTTCAACAAGGGCGGAGGGCATTCCAGGAAAAAAAGAAATTAAATCCTTTAATTTTTTTCGGCTTGCCATTTTCTGACAGCTTATCAAATGGTTGGGACTTGTTTGTTTTGGCATGCAGTTCATTCATTGTAGGCAGCCGGTACTTTGTTCTTCTTTGTGGTTTCCAAAACCTGATTGTGTTTATCCTAGACTGTGGGAAAAGTGTATATTCCTGTTTCCTTTATAAAAGTAAACGTCAGGTTTTGTATGAAATTTTATTTCCCATATTTTCCATTCCATTAATCATTATTGTTGAAATATGTCAGGCTTTGGCACATCACCCTTTGTTTTCATATGATTGTACAGATTGCAGTGTCAGTGTGTGACCTGTTAAGTCAAAAAATAAGCATGTTTGGGCTGTAGTAATTATTACTTCATAAAGTGTAGCTGAGGAACATGCACCTTTATTGAAAGGGACCAGGATTTAATTTATTGCTATTAAAATTGTTTTGGGGGATATCTAGCTATTGTTGTATAGCACATTCTCACTCTATAGAAGAAAAGACTAAAGGGAGCTGTGATAATGGCTCATACCTGTAGGTAGCTGTAAGAAGAAAGACAGTAATCCATGTTTCCCATCTGTGATGAAAAAGAGGAGAACTAACAGGCTGCAGTTGCAGTAAAGGATATTTTAGTCACATATTAGAAAAAACTTTCTAATGAAAAGGCTTCTGAATAGTGGGATAAGTTGCTTTTAGGTGAAACTGTGAAATCTCTACAATTTAAAGATTTTAAGAATGGGTTAGGCACACATAATTTGGGAGTGACATAGGTGTGTTTTGATTTTGCCAAAGGTACTAGACTGGAAGATCTCTCAAGATGATTTGCAGCTCTGTTCTTAGAATTCGTTGTCTTTAAAAAGCTGAGATCTCCGTACAGCTCTTTGTTTGCATTTTATGTCCACCTTCTCAAATCTGTGCTTCTGTACTCATATATGCAGCTGGCATTGTGTAAGTATCAGGGCAGTGTTCTGTGACTGGAGCCGTGATTTGGGATCTAGATGTGCAGTAATTTAACAGCAGTAAGAAAGAGGGAGAAAAAACTTCACATTGAAGGAGGAGTTGATTCACAACAAGAAATAATTCTTTGTACATTTTGCATATTTAGATTACGGATGATACTGTGTTAAATCAATAACATTTTATTTTGCATTGTCTCATGGCTTACTGACGATATAATATTTGATGACTGTTTAATAACTTCAATCAACTCCTGAACCACAGTAGGTGACCAGACATTTCATAAGGTCATTTTTTTTCTGTTTTCAAAGAGGTTTGCATTTTAAAAAGAGATTAGAATGTCTGTCATTAGGAGAGAATGAAGATACTACTAAGTGCAAGTATCAGGAATACAGAATCACAGACGTTTAGAGATGGCCTTATTATTCATGACATTCATCTTTTTGCAAGCCCAAGGTTGTTCTTTGTTCTACTTGGCTGTATTTGTTTTCATTGTTCTTCAACAATAAATTTTATTGAGTTGACTGAAACAAAACTGAAGTCTGAGCTGAAGTATGAATTAGACTTCTAATACTGAAACTCTTGAAGGAAATGCTTATATTTTATCTTTTAATGTATAGTTTTGTGTACTTGATTAGTTTTGATTACTTTACGGCAATGTGACACACGGAAAATTTCATGGTTCCAAATTCCAGAGACACTTCTAATCGGTTTTTACATCTGTTTCTTTCAGCGGCTTTCTCGGAATGCCTCTGGAGATACAAGCATTCAGTTTCTAGGCACAGTGGTAAGTATGTATAGCTATTGTCAAGAATTATGTTGGTAGAAGAGTATAATGTAAACAAAATATGTAAATTACACTGGCAGCACATCGATGCTGGTATTTGTGAAAGTTAGTATTATGTGTAAATATTCTGTGTTTAACAGCTGAATTTAGGCAAATCTCTGAGGCCGATTTCCAGGGCATGGTGCACAGTACCTGCATTCCACATTTCAGTTGACTCAAGTCTGTCTCTGTTTCATTTACAAGGGATTTAAGAGTACCTGGTTTTGTAGACTTATAAGTTTATTGCAACATACTCGAGTTTGATTCATATCAGGATCAAATGCACTCTTCCCCATGACCTCAACTTTCTGATCCCTGTTGTTTCACCATACCACGTACTCTCGCTTCGCAGAGGCAGGTCAGAAACTGTCCTATGAAAAGACTGTTTAGTGATGCAGAGTGTTCTGTAGTTCTCCCAGATTTTCTTTGCTGGAGAGAAGTATGTTTAAAATCCTAATCAGATTTCACACCATTGGACAGAATTTGCTCAATAAAATGGATTTTTCATCTGCTATTATCTTGAGCAATCATGTGTAATATAGAAACTAACATTTTGTGTTAGATGATGGATACTTGTAAACATATATGTGATTGAGACAGCATCCAGTTCCATGATTTACATGATTAAAATGCAGTCATTGATTTTTTCAAGTTCCTTATGCACCTAAAAATAGTTCTGAAAATGAAATAAAATTGAAGTATATTCTAAGTTGTCCTAATTGCTGCCAACAGGTTTAACAGTGAAAAGCCTAGGTAGGACTGAAACATTCCCTTTATAATTTAGTTCTGACATCTCTGTGCACTATATGTTTTAAACAAAAGTAGATTAAGATTGTATATGATAATGCTTTCATTCCGCTTACTGATGATTAGTTCTTCTACAAGTTCTATGAAGCCACTTTTTGGGAGGTATAACACGGTAGGAGTAAACTTAACAAGAATACCTGTAGACTTGCACGTTGTTTTTTAGAAATGAGAAGTGCTCCTAATATTTTTTTTCTTCTATAAATATATCTCTGTATGAACATATACATTTATTTGTCTTATTCAGTATCAAGCAGAACAGCAGTTACAAATAAGACATAAAAGTTTTGTTCTGCACTATTGTATTTGTAATGATGTTTCAGTTCTGGAGTTGCATCCTGCATATGCGAGATTGCTGCTAGCTGACTGATCTGATAGTCCTTGTGTGAGAAGAAAATAATTACTCCATCTAGAGAAGATGTAAACAGAAATGCAACTTGACAATAATGAAAATATTTTAATTGAACCCCTGTAGGCGGGTGCTGTAGCACTGAGAAAATTCTGATTGTGTATTTAGTGACATTAAAAATTAAATTTCTTTTAAAGTTGGATATGAAAATGTTTCATACTCATGTTAAAAGTGCCCTGGAGTGTTACTTGCAGACTATAACTCTTGTCCTGGGCCTTGTGCAACAGCAAAAGAAGACAAAAGAGGGTACATTTTTGATGTGCTTTTAGCTTAAAAACTTGATGGCGGAACACCTCATGGATTGTAATATATGTCAGATCTTACTGATTAGCTCATGTGTGTTTATTGGATACTAGTTATTTTGGGAAATCAATTATGTGATTACAACTAAAATTCTCGGCTGGACTAAACAGAAAAGCCTGTAGTACTCTATCCACCATTTTTTTGTTTAAGGTAAACTATGCACCTGTCTTGCAAATCAAACCCAGAGAGAGAACTTCAGTGAGCAGGGTAGAGAAGTGGTAATGAAGTCTGCTTCCTGGGGTTTGCTCTGATACCAACTTGCCTGCAGAATCCAAGATAGAGTCTGCACCTGTGTTCCTGTCAGTTCCTGTAATCTACTGTCCTCCTCCTTTCCCCTAAGTCCCTTTATTTAATTTGTCCTTTGCTTCTTTAACGTCCTTGTACTCTTCTGATTGTAACTTAATACATTTGACTAAGGTAATGGGGACAAAGGGTGGGTTTTCCTTACAGTGACATCCCCTAAAAATTGCCTGCATGTATAGATACACAGTCTATATGTGTGTACCTGTGTGTGTGTGTGTGCACATACACAAATGTAAATGTTCAAACAAATAAAAGAATATGATCTTAACAAAGGTGCTAGAGATACCTTCTGGGCTCATTGTTATGTATCTCTTACTAAACCTTTGCTCACATAAAAGTGCAGTCAAGATAGCAAGTGGTTGAAAGGAATAATCAGGGGAAAGAAACTCTTGCTCATTATTTTTGTAATGTATTGTTATCAACATAATAAGCAGCTTATGAAATGATTGGTCTTTTTTAGTAGAAAATGCTAGGAATAGCTTTGAGAATTCTGTGTTACTTTTGACAGGAGCAAATTTTGATGGCACTTCAGTGGTGGCAGGCAGCGTGGTGCTATGGAGTGTACACACTGCTGACCTGTCCATCAGAACATATTTTTAGAACCAGCTGATCAGGAGCACAGCTCCCTGGCTTGTCAGGAGGACATCAGCTTCAATAAACGGTTTCACTTGATTTTTTGACATTGGGTGGTAGAAACATTTCTGGTACTGGTTTTTGGTAAAACACAAGCCCCTGCTTCAGGAAGCCAGCTGACACTCAGAGGAGAAGTGAAAGTTGTGCTTCGCTATTAGAAACATCCTTGCTGGCCCAGTTAGCTAGGTGAAGGACGGAGAAAACTACTTTGCAGCAGAAAGACAACAGTTTAATATTAATTTTGCTGCGTAACGTACGGTAAACATGTGGCCAGTAGGACAAATGTTTCTGTTAGTGTAGCAGCACATTTCTGTTGTTTTAGAGGAGAACGGGAAAAATCATGTTCCCCAGTGCAATCATAGCTCTGCATGCACACTGTTAGCATCATTTGGGTGTCTACATGAATTTGTAAGAATATTGTTGTTAGTTTCTGATGATGAGTAGAAATTCTTTTTTACTTGAGCATTTCTCTTCAAATTATAGTGGCACTAGTTTATTTTCTCTGAATTTCAGTATTTTCTCTGAATTTATTTCAGTAGAGGGTTATGAGTCTCAGATCTGATATAGGACTTGTGCTATTTGAGGATGTACGAGGATGTTTCTGCCCGAGGAGCAAGCAACTTTTTAACATACTTTTAGCTGTAAGAAATGTTTGGTGAGTAGGAAACTACAGTGATTTGGTTTAATTTTCTTGGCATGATAACGTTTTGATTAAATTATTTCAAAACCGATCATGAGTTATTGCTGTAATTGAGACTTTCTATATAGAGTTTTTACATATTGTTCTTCTCTGGCAGATGTGACTAGGTATCATGTATTGATGGAGTCCTGCTACTTTAAGCTAGAATTATTCAGATAGTGTATTTGTTAATAGTATTACTGTAACACCAAGGAATGTTCTTGTGCTATATATTGTACAAGCAAAAAAGGAATCCATGCTTCAGATTAATGTCCAAGACTGCCTAAAAGCAAGAGCATCAGGAAACAAGGACACAGTCCTTTATGGGTTGTTTCCTGTATATAAGTAGCTCACAGAAGTAGATTTGTAAGAAACATAAAGAAAAATACTAAGATCTGTACACAGAGCTACTGCTTCAGCCTCTGCGGTTCAAAAGCCTGTGTGTTTGAGTAGTTTTTCAGAGGTCCAAAGTCCACCCTTCATTCCTTTCTTTCTAGTTAGCCTCCTGTTTCTGTTGTCTCTTGTCTCTTCATTTCACCTTCTGTTCTCTTACGTGAGAGGAATGTTTTTTGCTGGCTCACTGGTGGCCCCAGTCATTTGCTGATTATTCACGTCCCTGTGAGCTGGACTTCAGTAATGAAACATGTCTGGGCAGGCAGCCTTTAACACTAGAAAAGATGCAAGAATATAGAGAACTACAGTTTATTATGGAAGCATTAAACTTACTTTAGGCTGTGTGTAATGGCTTCTGTGTAGAATTTCAAATAAAGACATACTCATACTGTATGCTCAGATACTGAGTGGCCTGCCTCCATCACATCTGTAACGTCATTGTCAGCTTTGGGCTACGGGCTATGCGTGACAACGATGATCTGCTGGCTCAGTGGAACACTTTCCTCAAAGGAGACAGTCCCAGACAGTGAAAAGTCACCAGCCACAGTGGAAATTTTCAACCCTCACTATCCTCTACTCATCATTCATACAATTTCTTTGGTTTTCTGTTCTCTAACATCAGCACAGTGATATAGAGAAAAACAGTTACAGGATGATAGAAGATATAAGTGACAGATGTTAGTCATGTTGCTTAATGTGTTATTTGAGAGTGTTCCTTCAGTGGTGAACACAGCATAGGAGACCACATGGAACAGAGCAGAATTGCTCTCACCTAATGATCAAGCCAAGACATCTTTAGGGGTTTCCAAGTTTCCTAGCACCATTTTCTTTGTTCAACCTTCTCACTGGAGGTTTTTCCCTTGCTTCAGTCTTATCCATGATGGAGTGCCTTCTGCTGCCTTTGATTTACAAAACATCTGAAGTTTTGCTGTGGAGGTGTCTGTTCTTGTATGATTACTATTAGCCTGTTAATACTATGCTTGCTGTTCTTCAGCCTTTTTTGCAGACCCATTTAAACTAGTTTAGAGATCACTGCTCTGACTATATATACAAACTCCAGGTTGAGAACACTGGATTTGGGAAAACTAGTCTCTGTCAAGCCCTGGCCATGTTTTTTAGCATAGTTGGCATACGTTCTAGTACAGTAGTAATCATTCAGTATTGAAAACTGATTGTTCTTTAGCTACTTCCAGGTAGGTTGGCAAAAGGATGTTTCATACACGATCAGGGTTATTAGATATGTGTGGTGTTCATGAAGTTGGTAAGAAATTGAGAGCTTTACATCAGAGCTATTCATCAAAATTTTTGGCTTTCTTTTGTGGCTTATTGCATGTTCATCATTTATGGATCTAAGGTAACCCTAGGAGCTACAGGTCAGTGTACTACCTTTCCTTCTCCCTGCTGATTTCCATTCCTTCTCCTTCCTGCCGTGACTTGTCTGCTTTTGCTTCAACAGCAAACTTCCAACTTCTGTCCCCTTCATGAGGCTTACAAATTGTCCTGGAACTTTTCAGTCTATATATAATCTCATCAGCTTCCAGACAGCTTCTTCCTTTTTTATTTCTCCCTGCATTCTTACAAAGACTAATTAAATAGCAATAAAGATGGAAGCTTTGACTGTATGAGTCTGATTTAGCTCACAGTCACAAATGTTTAACAACCGGCTTTTTTCACCCTTACAAGTCATTGCAGTTCTTAACAGGTTTTCTTTCTTTCTGCTCTTTTTCTATATGTGACACTTCTGAAACTAGATACTGAAGATTTATGCAGACTTTCAAACATGGATTGAAAACCTGCAGAGGTTACCAAGGTTGTATTTATTGGAATATGTGGAGTCTTAACCACAAGAAAATAAATTATAGTCCTGTAGGTGTTTATTTTGCAAGCTAATGTCTTTTTTTTTTTAAGTGGTTTTTCAATTCTTCCTTTTCATGAGCCTTAAGATTAGGGTCCCTGCTGATGTAAAGGGAATTCTACTGTTGTATAGATTTTTTTTCTTTCCACACAGCTTCAGAGGCATTGTGAACAACAGTGCTCCTGGTAGTAGAGTTATTGTCAGCAGCATTTCAGTAGTGCAGAAGGTGTCACTAGGAAAAATGTGCAGTTGCTTCTGGAAGCATTAACTTACGCAAGTTGCTTTTGAACATAGGTGGTGAGGATCTTGAGACTGGTTACAAGCTGCTGCAGTATTCTGCAGAAAGTGGGTAATTCATGCAACAAGGATTTAACTTGTGAAAGTAGTGATACTTCGAACCATAATTAGAAATGGTCAGTGAGAATTGTTCCAGCTCATGTGATGTGAATGATCATATGCAACCACACAGCTGCGTATGCTGTTTTCATTTTAATTCTGTTATATATGTGTATGTTTTAAAGCAGAAGGTATAGTGAATATATTAAAGTTGTCCATTGAAGGCAAACTCAAAAGCACCTGAGAGATTTAGAAATACCAGTGTTACCAAAATCCATGTCCTAAAATCACTTAGATTATTTTGGGAATCTTGCTCAGGATTCCTTTGGAAAGAGAAACAAGAAAGTGCCTACAGTTATTTCTGAATTTTGCTTCCATGACTTAAAAGAAACCAGAAGTGCCGCAAGTTCCCACAGAACAACTTCTTGTTGTCTTTGCCTGAGACCTCCTTGAGCAAGAAGTGGTGGTGTCAAGGTGAAGCTGAAGCTGCACATGTGCTTGTTGGGTGGCCAGTGTGAACGTGCTGTCTCGCCAACTGGCTGCTGCCAGATTTCCCTCAGCTGGAGCATGGATTTAGGTCCCTTGTGTCCTTAACACAGCTAGTGCTCTTCAGAAGATTTCTGGAAACATAGTTATGGTTCCTACAGTACTTATAGGTAGTTGGACTTACCTTTTCTTCAAATGTGGTTGAAGCTCATCAGCAGGTTAAAATAATGTATGTGTGTGCAAATGGGATAATTAGATGGTATGAGTTGGGGAATGGGAATTGAGAGGCAGAAATCTGGATTGCAAGTCTTGCTTTCTTACAAAACAAGACTGGAAATGAGCTATTACATTTAGATTCTAATGTTTTGGTTTTTATTTGTTCATTTTTAATCTTGGCCTTTCCTTCTGTTTTCAATTAAAGTTTTAATTTGCAGAGAAAAAAATGTGTGATAACATCATAAGTAGATCAGAATCCTCCTGATGTCCTTAATGTTGGTGGAATCTGTAGTGTGTGTGCTATCTGTAGTGTTGTAGTCTTTGCTTATAATAAATTATGCCCTTACTCCTTGGAAATACGCAAATGGAAAAATAAGGATTTCTGATTTTCCATGCTTTGTTTGACAAGTTTCTTATTGAGCACAGTAGTGCTTTAAGGACAAGGACTGACCTTGATTGATCAGCCTGTACTTCTTGGAACACAAGTGGACAGGTTACCCAAGTGTCAATCAAGTTATTTCGTTTGGTAGACTAAGATTTACCAATGTTGAAATAATTATTAGTTGCTTTTTTTGGCCAACGTAGTGTTGTTGGGGTTTTTTTTTAACTGTATCGAGACTGTTACATCATAGTGAAGATCTAGTGTTTTCTTCTGAAGATGATGTCTACTGCCAAGTAATAAACATATGTGTAGTCCATGTTTTTAAACAGTTTTTTGATGGCTGCAACTTTGGCGTATACCCAGGAACTGTTTAGGAGCTATTAATTTTATATGGCTTTGAAGTTTAGACAGGGATCTTAATGATACAAAGGCATGATGAAGTTAGTAAAGCTAATTTAAGTCTCTGAATGTAAATTTTAAATGAAATTTTTATTGATACTAAATATACTTTGTTTCTCATTAGTCTTCTAGGTTTCAGTAGTAATATCAGTAAAATAAACATGTTTTACAAAGATTTAACATTAAAAATGCTATTAATATGACCCTTGGTACACCAGCACAATTAGATTTCAAAGTGAGCATTTAGGATGTAACAGCGATTAATGACAACCATCGAAAACAATTTTGAACTCCATCAGTTTAACTCAGGAGGGTAAACTTAATATGATAATTTATCTAGTTGAATGGTATCAGCTTAGCAGGAAAGTATGCAAATATGTGACCCTTACCTAGAATCTAAATGGATGCTGTGCTGATAGATTTATCAGTTCCATTGAAGAACTTTAGGGAACTTTGGAATTTCAGCAATTGTTCCCTTGGAGGCTGAAAACCAAACCTGATCTCATACTGGGACCATTCTGGTCTGCATATTTCCATAATTTGCCTTTGCTACTAATATGACAGCAAGACGCAAATAACTGTTTCTAATAATATCAAATGGAGTTGTGGAGGACAGCATTTTAATGCAGTAAAAGACCTCCCCGTGGGGTTGTTATTGCCACTATAGAACAGCAGTTACACAGTTGCAACAATAGTCTCTTAATTGATTCGTTTAATTAGCAAGAGATGAAGCTTGTGCTGCATCTTGTCATCTGTTATCATGGGGGCGGCTACAGAAAGAATCTTTGCATTTGTCACTTTTTCTGGTTGGGTTTAAGTAGAGTAAAAAGAAACTTCCAAACGTGTTTCAGCTATGGAGGTGAAGTTGGTAAGAATGTTTTGCAGGCATGCGTCCACTCAGGTTTTCAGTGTGTGGATGCATCTGGTTTAAAAATCAGCATGGTCTCCAGAGTACAATTTATGACAAAACATTGTTTTACTTGGGGAAAATCTTAATCCAGCTATGCTGGGTATTTCTAACCTAAATATGCAAATCTAAGTATTACAGGAATGGTGGGTTATTTGGGGCATCGCTATTGTAACAGTTGACTAGATTTACTTGGAAGAAATAGGGTCAGATTAATGAAACAGGCCATCTGCTTTGTGATTGCTTTTTCGTGGCATTTTTGTTTCCAGACTAGATAAACAATGACTTACATGAGCACATGGTACGTGGTAGGAAGCATGTGTACGAGAGTGACTTTCTTTGTGGTTGGTTTTCCCTGGAGTAGTTATGAATACAGATACAGGGCTGTGCTTGCTTCTGGGAGATGGAGTAATTTTTACTCAGATCTATTTTATTTACATTTTAAGGGTATGTAAATAAATATATTTTAAAGGCATGTAAACATATCGGGAGCTTCAGCTTCATTTTTCTTCTCTCCTTGGCTTAGTTTTGTCTTCTGTTCAAGGTTATTCTTCCTTATGGAGGGAAATATTTCTAGAGGAGGACAAACGTCTTGTTAAATGCTAATTAAGAAAATGAAGGTTACGTTGGCATACTTCCATTGTCATAGCACTGACCTAAGATAAGGGATCTCTTACTAATCTGAAATAAATTAGACAGAGGGGAAAGCAAGTAATTCTGTGCATGTGAAGCACTTAAGATGTCTACTCCTGAACTGTTTTTTAAATTACTGTGCTTTGGGTTTTTTGTTTGTTTTTGTTTTTCTACTTGTGTGCTGTAGTGTTGGACATGCCAATCATGGAGTATGATAGCACTGTCGATCTGTCTAGAAAAGGGACAATGTGCTGTTAGAGAAGGCAGCTTTTTTAGGACAATTTAAACAAACATTTAGCCCACTTATCATTACAGTTCCCATGGTAATTTCCTCAAGGTTCTGAGATTGCTTCATATTCTGAGGGTCTTGGCCAAAGTCCACTTTGTGTAATTACCTTCTGTCTGCACAAATCCCTAATGCGATTTTAGATGTGTTTGGTGTTTTTCACTTCCTGTCCTAAATAGTGAAAATATTGCCACACACAGCTCATAATTACTGTGGCTTATATTCTAAGTTCGAATAAAGCAATTCCTGTAAATTACCTTCGTGAATTTTGTTTTCCCATTGTTAAAACACAGAATATGTAATGAAAGATGAACAAATAGTAGGATACATAATTAAATTCACAAACTGATGAAATAACTCAGATTTTTTGACTTTTCAGTTTCATTGTGTTTTGGCTGTTTATGAGCTAAAATATCTCTCCTGCTAGGACCATCACTGAGGGAAAGGCCAACTCTCAGACCATGTCAGAGGTCAAACTTAACACACTTCACTGTGCTTTGAAGCAGGTAGGAAGCCGGTATGGGGCTCTCAGTGCTGTCATCATGCGCTCAGCTGGCTTTTACTTGCGTTCCATACTTTTTTGTTCCCACAACTGAAACCCTTGCCTGTGCATTTGTCTCTTAACTAAAGCAGATTTCAATTCCTCTTTCTGGATGCCTTTCATGGACTCCAGACTATGTGTTCGCTATGCTGTCTTTAAAATGGTCTTCTTCTGTGTTGTCTCTTTTGATAGGATTTATTGCTTTATACGTGAAGTTCAGTCCTCCTGTCTTCATCACCAAAGCCTTGTATTACTTTGTCATATGCCATTTCAAATCTTCTTTTTCTTGATATTTCATTTGTTCTTTCTAGTCATCCTTTCTTTGATTTTTTTTTCTGCTGTATTTATCTTCTCCATATCTTCTCATATTGCTTCTCTTGTGTATTTCCTGTGTCAAGTTTTTTTAGGCATACTTGGGGTTTTTTTGCTAGAGAAATACGTGGATTGAGAACAGAGGTTAATACCTCTTAATCTGACATTAACTCTCATGTTGTTCTGTAAGTGGCGTTTAGAAGTACGAGGATAAGAATAAACTATAGAAAAAATGCCATGCATCAGCAAGTTCTATAGCTACTGGAGTTAACGTGCAAGTACTACAGACAGGGAACACCAGGGACTCCTGTAAGACAAAAGTCTTTCCTTTGTCCGTATTGTATCTTACAGTATCACAGTCCAGTTTATTCATTGCATGTAAAGTCTGGTATTAGCTTTCAGTCGATATTTTGAAACTCTGTAATTTTACACAGTGTTCATTTAAGGCTCTGTGCAAATAGCAGGGGAACTGAATTTACCAAGGAGGAACAAATGGTTTATTTAACTTTTTATGAAACTAAACTATCACATAAATTCTTTTCTGTGTAAAGTATATTGAAAATCATGTTAGTGACATTTAAACAAAGATTTTTGTGCATCCTTGCTTATCTGAAGGACAGCAACCCACACTGCTGCAAACACTCATACTGGTACAAACTGTCGGGCTTCATCTTCGCTTCATTCATACCATTTGATATTTATAGCCCTTGTCCATAGTAAGGCGAAGGAAGGTGAAGGGCAGAGCAGTTGTAGTAGGAAGTATCGTGCTTGTGTGACCATCTCCCAAACACCAGTCTTATGTCTTGGAGAGGTGCCATGTTGGCAGGCTGCACAGGAAGTATTCGCATAGCAAATTGTGTTACGAGCAGCAGAACCACAACAAGGTTTTTCCTGCATCTGATGATAATTTTTTGAATGAGGGGCAGGGAGGGAGAAAAGGAAGGTCAGGGTAATGTGGATGAAAAGGAAAGGCCCACACTATTGTAAGGACAGTGAAAACAAAGTGCCGTGTGCCAAAGAGCTTCAGCATATATGACACATCAGCGCTGAGCAGGACACGGGAATATTCCATTGAGACCAAAAAGCCCTGTGGGTAGGAAAGCTGTGGTGATGTCCTGTGTTTTCACTGCTACCTCCTTTTCCTCCCTACTTCGGAGTTATTTCTCCTTACATGCCCTTAGAACCAACTCTCACTTACTTGAGCTTTCTTTGATGTCAGTCTTAATATGAGGAAAAACAAAGATGTTTGAGTTTTAAAATACTTACTTTAGTGTTCTGTTACAAGTCTTTGGGCGTTCCTTGTTTTTTTGTGAGGGTTTTGTGTTATTTTGTTTTTTTCTCCCTAGGTTTATCTTTTAGTTATAAAAGAGCTGCAGGGAAGCCCTCCCTTAGCCTTGTAAGTTCCAAGCCTGCTGTTAACATGTAACAAATACTCAGCAAGCAGAACAACCCAGTGTGGTTGCTGTACCTAAGCCAAATCTGGACATTGCATCAAGTAGATCAGAGCTATGTTCTGAGAGGCATCTGTCCCACAGCCTGTTTTTGACACATTGACTTAGAAAAAGAGTATGTGATCATGGAAATATCCTTGTTTATGGCATCAAGTGGTGGCTTTTATGAGGCATGAATTGTACTGAGGTTTCGTGCAAAGCAGAAGATACTTTCGAGAAGTTAGGGAGCATCCCAAGATGCAAGAGAGGCAGTGAGTTTCTCCATCCTTAAAATGTTTCTCACCACACTTCAGACAAGGTGAAAACACATAATGTTTCCTAATTTATCTTAAAGAGACAAATAGAAACGCAATGTTGCATATGAAGTAACTGTACAAACACGCTTGTGCTCTTGGATAGGCCAGAGAGACCCTCATAGTCATAGAATATTTGAGATGAAGTGACCCCTCTGCCCCTTCAAAGCAGGGTCAGTTAGAACAGGCTGATCAGGACTGTCCAGTTTGCTTTTGAATATCTCTATGAACTCCATGTCTTGACAATGTATTCACTGATTTTGCAAAAGCTTGGGTGTCCCTGAAGGCTTTACAGGGCAGTAAGTACAGAAGTAATACAGAGGGAGAAAATCATGACAAGTAATTCCAGGTCTGCGCTAATGCTGAGTGTAAAAGGCAAT
Source organism: Pterocles gutturalis (assembly GCF_000699245.1). Taxonomy (NCBI): domain Eukaryota; kingdom Metazoa; phylum Chordata; class Aves; order Pterocliformes; family Pteroclidae; genus Pterocles; species Pterocles gutturalis. Next base: position 59,757 of record NW_010141528.1, on the reverse strand, counting down.
AATCATTCTTTACCAGAGCTGGTATGACTGCACTGAGAAGTATCCAGTTGAGGAGAGGTCAGAAGCTCCATTTCTAATCTGAAAAAGACTGGATGCTTGTGGTGGAGATGTAGACATGTAGCAGAATGCACTGGTGGTGTTGTAGAGGTTTGCAGGCCAAGAGAGCTCTGGCAGGTTGATGCCTCTTAACCTATCAAAAACCATCTAGAAGGCGATGATGGAAGCTGTAGAGAAGGTTAAGAAGTGATTATTACCCGAGTTGAATTGAACACTCAATCTACCATTAGTGTCGTGAAGGAATAAAGATTTTCATGGAAACATCCGTAGGGTACACAGGAAACAGAATATCAGAGGCAAAGTGTCAAGCAGAGGTAATCTGTATACAAAACAGAGGACTTCCCCCACCCACTCACCCAGTAAACACTTTATAACCATGTCACTGTTAGATGTTAAAAAGTAAATGCATGGTTTTTGTAGATGTGTGTAGTTCACTACTACATCAAAAATTCACCACTTCTGAGGGAGGAAAAATTTGTCACTTTGAGAATCTCAGGCACATTTGTCAATAACATGAGGGTTCACTGAGAAAGGAAGAAGGAGAAATGGTGTCAAAGCTATCTGATTAATTTCCCTCCATGATCTGAAGGATCAGTGGTTTGTTCTTTGCTCTTTTAGTTATGGAGTTTTCCTTATTAGGATTATGATTTCTGGCTCATTTCCATGCAGGCTTCCCTACATTGTTATTTGCTGTGCTCCAGAAGAAGCTCTGCTTGTGGGAAACAGCATCTTTTAGGCTTCTCTCTTTTAACTCTAATCATAGAGCACTTGTTGAGAGGCATAGGAACCAAAAAATGGGAGTTCCCTGGCATTCAGGAGGGAGTTTTCACAAGCACATCACTGAATGATCCACCCTCAGTGGTTCATCTGCTGAGACCATGCATTAGCAGTGGTGATTTTTGAGCCCGAGACTGATTCAGTTGTATTCTTTTCAGGTGTCTGTCTGCTTTGGGGAAGCTCCTCGAACTCTGTGCCAGCTCTCAAAGCACTTTTCAAACCTATATAGTGTTTCAGTTTTGGTCATGTTGCAGGTGGCATCAGTCGGTTCCAAAACCACTTTCAGCATTGTGAGACTGCTGGGAGGCCCCTGCAGCT